>NC_036853.1:48210464-48312734 GCF_002910315.2 Salvelinus sp. IW2-2015
CATATATGGAATATGTAGTAACCAAAAAGTGTTAAACAAAACAAAATAATTTTAGATTCTTCAAAGTAGCTACCCATGACAGCTTTGCACACTCTGAAATATACATTTATATAAGTATTCAGACCTTTACACAGTACTTGTTGAAGCAGCTTGGCGCGATTACAGCCTCGAGTCGTCTTGGTATGACGCTACAAGCTTGAACACTTGTATTTGGGAGTTTCTCCCATTCTTCTCTGCAGCCTCTCAAGCTCTGTCAGGTTGGATGGGAGCGTCGCTGCACAGCTATTTTCAGGTCTCTCCAGAGATGTTCGATCGGTTCAAGTCGGGCTCTGGCTGGCCACTCAAGGACATTCAGAGACTTGTCCGAAGTCACTCCTGAGTTGTCTTGGCTGTGTACTTAGCGTTGTCCTGTTGAAGGTTAACCTTCGCCCAGTCTGAGGTCCTGAGCAGGGTTTCATCAAGGACTCTCTGTACATTGCTCCGTTCATCTTTCCCTCAACCTGACTGGACTCCCTGTCCCTGCCGCTGAAAACATCCCACAGCATGATGCTGCACCAACATGCTTCACTGTAGGATGGTGCAAGGTTTCCCAACGTGACGCTTGGCATTCAGGCCAAAGAGTTCATCTTGGTTTCATCAGACCAGAGAATCTGTTCTCATGGTCTGAGAGTCTTTAGGTGCCTTTTGGCAACTCCAAGGGCTGTCATGTGCTTTACTGAGGAGTGCTTCTGTCTGGACAATCTACCATAAAGGCCTGATTGGTGGAGTGCTGCGAGATGGTTGTCCTTCTGGAAGGTTTTCCCATCTCCACAGAGAACTCTGAGCTCCTTTAGAGGCCTTCTTCCCGATTGCTCAGTTTGAGTCTTGGTGGTTCCAAACTTCTTCCATAAGAATGATGGAGCCAATGTGTTCTTGGGGACCTTCAATGCTGCAGAAATGTTTTGGTACCCTTCCCCAGATTGTTCCTTCAACCTCATGGCTTGGTTTTTGCTCAGACATGCACTGTCAACTGTGGGACCTTTATATAGACAGGTGCCTCCAAATCATGTCCAATCAATTGAATTTACCACAGGTGGACTCCAATCAATTTGTAGAAACATCTCAAGGATGATCAATGGAAACAGGATGCACTGAACCAAATTTGAGTCTCATAGCAAGGGTCTGATTACTTAGTAAAAAATTATTATATATATTTTGCAAAAATGTCTAAACCTGGTTGGTTTGTCTTTATGGGGTATTGTAGATCTGTATTTAAAAAAAAATATATATTTTAGAATAAGCCTGTAACGTAACAATGTGTAAAAGGTCAAGGGGTCTGAATCTTTCTAAAGGCACTGTATATAGCAACACCTCCCCATAAGCAATTCTGTCTCTTCTATGGATGTTATATCCTTGTAGTTGCTACTGCTGTTTCATCAAAGGAATTATCTAAGTGAGTCTTAGAAATGGCTAATATGAATGCTATCTGATGTTAGCAAGTTATTGATTTCATTAACTCTATTCTAAGGCTACATATATAATTAGTATTTTTTTTGCCTTTCTTGGGTAGCCTCTCAGAGATAGACATAATATAGAAAAGAACAAAGTAAGAGAAAAAAAACATCCAGCAGTCCATTAATCAGTTGTGTGTGTCTTTGCTGCGGGTGGACAATAAGCTTGTCATAGCGGATGTAAGCAATGTACCCACACGCTTTGGCAGCTTTCATGGCCAGGTCAAGTTATTTCTCTTCTGGCCACCGCTTCAAAAACTTGAAAATTTTGAAGAGAAAATGGCCAATTGTTGGTTAATCCAGGTGTGAAAGCTTTTAATTACCGGAAAGGCTCAAAGCTGCAAGGTGATTCTACATGTATTGACTCGGGGTTAATACTATCTAATTATGATATTTAGTGTTATTTTCCTAGTTAGAATTTTTCTTCCACTTTGAGCAGTATTTTGTGTAGATCGTTGACATTTTTCTTTTCAATTTAATCCATTTTAATCCTACTTTGTAACAAACAAAATGTGGAATAAGTCAAGGTATGAATACTTTCTGAAGGCACTGTATATGATGTTTAAATGCTTATTTCATAACTTCCATTCAACTACTTAATTTCTTTCCAAGACACTTTTAATGAGAAATTAATGTAGTTATCATTAGATTGTAGTTTAGACATGTGGTTTTCATACGTGTATTTAAACTTGTTTATGTTTAATAAACACTAGACTTTAAGACTTTCATTGAGACTCTTTTGTATATTACATTTGATATCACCTATTTTGATATACCGACAGGTTATAACTAAATACACAGTGAGTCCATATTGGGACAGTGGCACATTTTTTTGTTTTGGCTCTGTACTTGAGATTTCGATTATAAATATTACAATGACTATGAGGTTAAAGTACAGACTGACATTTAAACTGAGGGTATTTTAATCATATCGGGTGAACTGTTTAGAAATGACAAAAAAAATTGTACATAGTCTCCATTTAGGGGCCAAAAGTATGGCACAAAAAAGTGAGAAGGTTAGAGAGCACAATCATACATACAAATGTGTACTGTAATATATTTGGAGCTTACTGTAGTACATATACAACATAACAAACTACTGTACACAGTCAAATATAGTCAGGTTTGTCTGATGACTTTGACTTCTCATAGCAACTTAATTTTTACAACATATTATATAGTCCACATGATGGGTTTAACACAATGAAGTAATTAACTAACAGTATAGACTCAAACGTGGGGATGGGTAAACACTGTGACAATCATGTTGAAAGTGTCTTTATTATCTGTGTGTACGTACTGAGGTGTGTTATGTATGTATGTATAAATCCTGATCACGTTCCAGGAGGAGGAGGATGTGAGGAAGGGTGCTGGGAACCCTGAGGGGCCTGGTCTCGGATGCAAAAAAAACAGGACTCACTCTTGACCAGCAGCTGAGCACAGGACAACAAGTCCTTCACTGAGTGACAGCCACTGAACTACTGTCTGAATGGTAAATTCAGATGTCTTAATTTGTCCTTAAGTATTGGAAATTGCATTTGAATTAAGTATTAACATTAGACGTTAGTAGTTTAGTACTTTTCAATGGCATAGTCTTAATTAGAAATTAGACTACTTAATTGCAGTTTGGGTGGTATATAGTCTGTTGTAAGTTTTTCCGTGTATATGAATTCCGTACACAACACACAAGGTTACCCACAGTCTTTTATTTATAGGTCTTTAATTTAATTAATAATACAGATTGTTAGTAAGATAGGAAGGTAAGTAGAAAATAAAACGATTGCAGTTAGTTTCAGAAAAAGGTGCGAAAGTTGTGGAAGGAATTACGTAATAGTTCCATAAATATTGTCAAAAAACTAAAAAGCATTTGTATTTGCGGACAAGAATCATTCACTAAATCCATTTGAAACCCTTAAACTTAAAATTATAGTTGCTTATCATGTAATTAATGTGGAAAATGAGCAAGTTAAGGGGACTAAACTGCTAGTTTTTTTTTGGAGTTAAGGTAGTATTGACGTAACCCTGTATTGTTAAGTACTGTCAGTTTTTTATAAGGTTAAAGTTGTTGTGTCATGAAACAATGTGTGATTGGATCAACAGAGCTAAAGATTTAGTTTAATGCGGAAAGCTCTGAAGTCTATCCATAATAAGTATAGATGAGTTTATTTATAGAGCTTGTTCTCTTGTCCTTCTTTAAACTGTATTTGTATTAACATTAACTTAAACACTGTTTTTGAGAATATGACTAATAACTCAGTTCCCGATTCCAATACTCAGCGGCTCCAGAGGGGTGCTCCTCAGCCTAGGCGTGTAGCATAATCCAGCCATGTTTTTAAGTTTCATTCCTTCCACTTATCTTGTCTTACGACGTTTCAATACGACATGCTTGGAGCGTGGAAGGCTGATCTCTCATACTTGCTCGTGGTCTCATGACGGAGAACATATAGAAGACGGACCAGAGAGCATTGACCTGCTGAGTGGAATAAAGATGGGGGAGCAAGGTAAGGAGACATACATACCCTGCTTCACTACATCATCTGAGCTTGCTGTTTGGGGTTTAGCTGGTATTTCGTACAGAACTTTGAGATATCAGCTGATGTAAGAAGGGCTATATAAATACTTGCATTTGATATAGCCTACATACAGTAATAGATCTTCAATGGGTATAGTGATGCACCTGGCTATAATTGATTTTCTTCATTCATAAAATGAAATCAATACAACTTATATTATTTACATATAAAAAACACATTATAATGTATGAACTTGCACAGGTAATAACTAAAAACTCCTTATGTAGAGTTTTTCTGCCATTTTGTAACTCTTTCTGCAGGTGATTGCTGGAGGCTAACAGAGGAGACTGGGCGACGATCTTGGATTCCAAGACAGGTGCAGCCAAGGGCCCGGTGGACACATCACCGAGCAGGCCAGGACCACAGGCGACATAGTGGATGTCAGTGGGGGAACAGCGTCCTCAACTCTGGCTGGTGAACAACACTGTTAACCACACCAGAACAAACAGACATTCGAACACAAAACAACAACCGATCATAGTCTCACCTGACAACGACTGCTGAGACCGAGTGAAGATTAGATTTGGGTCTGCGGGGACGGGAGAGTGTCGGTATGCGGCGGGAGAGAAACACACACAGACTCGGCTAGCGATGCTCCATCCTGCTCCTATAGTTTGTATTCAGAGAGACTGATGGTGCCTCAGGTTAACCCCCAACAAGTGGTGCCTTCAGCCTGCCTTCTATAGAGATCTATTAACTGGAACATGGACCCTGCACAAACACAGCACTCCCTGGCCTCTTCGACCTCCTCACACTTCCTCTCAGTTAAACTCAGACCTCAGCAATGCCCACACTAAAATAGCTACAAAGCCCATTGAAAAATACATATTTGTGACACCATCAGCAAATCTGGCTAGAGAAAGCAGAACTTCCGTGTTCGTTCTGTGGGAAAGCTTCAGTTTCCCCAAAACAGGTGGAGACTCACCAGAGGATGCACACGGGGGAGAAACGTTCTCGGCTGCCACCTGTGCCGGGCAGTTTTCCCACTCCTCCAGCCTGAAGAGGCACCAGAGGGTCCACACAGGGGAGAAACCTACAGCTGTCCGCAGTGTGAGAAGAGTTCTCCCACCAGCACCACTGAAGAGGCACCTGGAGGTTCACACAGGAGAGAGGCCATTCACCTGTACGCACTGCGGGAAGAGGTTCTCAGAGGGAGATACCTCCAGGACACACCAGCAGAATGCACACGGCCCATGTACATGTACAAGTTGTAAATGTATATAGTAGTTTTAGTTAATTGTTGGTTTTGGATAGTGTGGAACTGGATAGGTGAACTGAGGAAAGAATTAGTATGATGAGACAGAATATGATATAGGTGTGACTGTCTGTAAAAATATCTTCACTGATGAAAAGTGATAACGTTGTCCTGTGATGGTTTTTTTATAATGAGGAAATAATTAGTGCCTTAAATTCATGTTTACCTGACTAAGTATTGACACCTTTATTGCTATTCTTTTTGATACGTAACATATTAGTGATTTATCATCCGGTATATATACATCTTGGTCCCTGATCTAGTACTATACAAGTATAAATGATATTGCGGTATAATTTACATTTCGTTCATTCATGATGTACCCTCATATAGGTACACAAAGATAGAGAGAAAATATGTATATCCGTTTATTTGCATATTTGGGTATAATTCTACACACTGGCTATTATATATGAAGCTCTCACGCCCCCAAACAAATCTTGTTTCACAAGTTTGGACATACAGAAAGAACCGTACAGGACAGTAAGTACATTGTACTGTACTGTTCTCTAATGTGCTCTACTGTACTGTACAATACTTTACTGTTCTGACTTTACTGTTACAGGCTTTGGTTTTTCTATTTATATTTCGAGGTTGGACTTTAGCCACGTTTCTTTACTTTCTGTACTTTACTGTTACAGGCTTGGTTTGTTCGATTTATATTTCATTTTTTCTGGTTGGCTTTAGCACGTTTTCTTTACTGTCTTTACTGTTACAGGCTTTGGTTTTTCTATTTATATTTCAGAGGTTGACTTTAGCACGTTTTCTTTACTTGTCTCTACTTTACTTTACAGGTTTTGGTTTTTCCTATTTTACTGTCGACTTTAGCCTTGGTGCAATAGCTTGTCTTCGACTTGTTCTCGTTTATCAGTATGTTACACCCTGTGCTGGCTGTCACTTCGTTAGTAGTAGGTTTTCATCTTTGCTGGCCCAGTGTCCATGCTTTTGAGATGATGTGATTAACACCTTGTAGTTCCCATTATAGTATTTATTATTTATTTGATTTTGCTCACTTTTTGGTTTGTGTCCAGTCTTTACATTTTGGGTGTGGGTTTTAATTTAGTTTTTTGGAATTTTACATGGCCGCTCTGGTGATGTTCTTATTACCTCAGTCTGTTTTATTTTACAACCCAGATGCATTTCATCTACCCTATTATTCCCACTCTGTTTAGTTTCTGTTGTTCCCCCTTCTGTTGAGAAAACATTTTAGTCTCTTTTTTCGTGTTTCCGTGACTCTTTTAATCTTTCTACTTGAATTATTAGAGCCGTGGTTGTTCCAAAGACACTTTGTTATTGTGTTTTCTCATATTATTCTATTGAGGGTTTTATAGTAGAGAGATTATTAAATTATTATGTTTATATTTCTGAATCACAGTAGGTATTATTGTGTTTTTGGAAACCCCGAAATGGAAAGACTTGCTTATTTTTTTCTTTTGTATTATCTACCGTTTGATGCATGTTCAGTTTTTATTGTTGTTTTAGAACACATGTACGAAGAAGAATGGTGTCGCGTGAACACGTCAATCTCTATTTCCGGTTACAGCTGTCCGCAGTGTGAGAAGAGGTTCTCCCACCAGCACCAGCTGAAGAGGCACCTGAAGGTTCACACAGGAGAGAGGCCATTCACCTGTACGCACTGCGGGAAGAGGTTCTCAGAGGGGAGATACCTCAGGACACACCAGCAGAAAATGCACACGGCCCATGTACAGTGACATGTAATGTAATACTAGTTAGTTTGTAGTTAATTGTGTTGGTTTTGGATGTAGTGGGGAACTGGATGAGGTGAACTGAGGAAAGAATGAGTATGATGAGACAGAATAGATGATATGGTGTGACTGTCTGTAAAAATGCTTCACTGATGAAAAGTGATAACCTTGTCCTGTTTYATGCGTTTTTTTATAATGAGGAAATATTAGTGCCTTAATTCATGTTTACCTGACTAAGTATTGAACACATTTATTTTGGTTATTGAACTACAGTAGGTATAGTGGATTTACATCCGGTATTGGAATTACATCTTGGGTCCCTGATCTATACTATACAGAAATGTATAATTATGGCTATGAATGTCATTCGCTTCATGATGATGTACCCTCATTAGGTACACAAAGGTAGAGAAATATGTAATATCCGTATTTTGCATATTTGGGTATTATTCTACACACTGGCTATTATTGTAATGAGCTCCGCCCCCAAACAAAATCTTGTTTCACAAGTTTGGACATCACAGAAGAGAACCGTACAGGACAGTAGAGTACATTGTACTGTACTGTTCTCTAATGTGCTCTACTGTACTGTACAATACTTTACTGTTCTGTACTTTACTGTTACAGGCTTTGGTTTTTCTATTTATATTTCGAGGTTGGACTTTAGCACGTTNGGACTTTAGCACGTTGGGTGCACCGATTGGTTTCACCTCGTTAGTCAGTATGTGTTACACCTGTGCTGGCCTGTCATCTCGTTAGTCAGAAGGTGTTTCATCTGTGCTGGCCCAGTGCTCCAGATGGCTTGAGAGATGTGGAGGGTTAACACCTTTAGTTGGCTCTCCCTATTTGATTTATTAAAAAAACAATCCTTTATTTGATTTTCACTTTTCGTTTTGCTCCACTTTTTGGTTTGTGTCCAGTCTTTAATTTTGGTGTGGGTTTTAATTTAGTTTGCCMTTTTTMGGGKAAATTTAATGGCCGCTCATGGTGAGTGTCTTTTATGTCCCAGTTGTTGTTGCTAGTCAGCTTTCAGTGGACAACCCCATGAGTGTCTTTCAGAACCCCTCCTAGAACCCCACCTYTTTAGMTTTTGTTCGTTCCCCCTTCTGTTGGAGAAACAATTTTTGGTTTCTTGCTGGGGAATATAACAAAATGGYGGCTCGTCCGAGATCTTCAAGCCCAGGAGTATGGTAGTTGCTCTAATCTTCTACTCTGAAGCTCTGCTTTGCCCAGATATTAGGGTGTTCAAAAGACACTTTTGTGGTAGAGTTTCTGTCACTGACATCCACCCTGAGGGCTTCGAAGATTGGTGGAATCATTTTGAAWAGTTGCATGAACACACAGGCTAATAAAAAAAAGTTTAAAAAGCCATGGACTTTAAGTTGGAAGCGTTTTTGGAAAACCCGACATGGAAGATGCTAGAACAATGTACGAAGAAGAATCTGCTCGTCAATGCAAAGCATTATGACATTAAAGTTGCACATGCCGATTCAAAAGCAGTATTCAAAGAGTTAGTCTATACTGCTTTGGTGGAGGAGGAAATGCTTCTGMAGAGGGAAGGATGATGAAAAGGGTCCTACGGGTGGTAGAGTACACCCCATAGATGTGCAACTGCGAGAGGTAGAACTAAAGGCAAAAAGGAAACAGAAGCTAGAGCTTGAGCACAAGAAAAGGGAAAGAGAACATGCAGCCAGATGACAAGAACAGGAACGTGAGCATGCCATGAAGATTAGGAGAGATGGATCTAGATTCACTCRGAATCCAGTCAGGCCATCTTGCACCTTCGACAGAGTTTGATCTTGGTCAGAACAGCCGACTTGTACCGCCTTTCAACGAAAAGCAGTTGGACGTATATTTTACTCGGTTTGAGCAGATTGCCAAATTCCTAAAATGGCAGCGAAATACACTATATATACAAAWTTATGTGGACACCCCTTTTAATTTGCGTATTCGGCTATTCCAGCCAAACCCGTTGCTGACGTGTATAAAATCAAGCACACAGCCATGCAATCTCTATAGACAAACATTGACAGTAGAATGGCCTTAATGAAGAGCTCAGTGACTTTCTACCCTGCTAGAGCTGCCCCGGTCAACTGTAAGTCCTGTTATTGTGAAGTGGAAACATCTAGGACCAACAACGGCTCAGCCATGAAGTGGTAGGCCACACAAGCTCACAGAATGGGACCGCCGAGTGCTGAAGCGTGTAGCGTGTAAAAATCGTCTGTCCTCGGTTGCAACACTTACTACCGAGTTCCAAATCTCCGTAGGAAGCTTCATGAAATTGGTTTCCATGGCCGAGCAGCAAGCCTAAGATCATCATGCGCAARGCCAAGCGTCGGCTGGAGGGGTGTAATGCTCGTCGCCATTGGACTCTGGAGCAGTGGAAACGTGTTCTCTGGAGTTATGAATCACACTTCACCGTCGAGCAGTCCGACGGACAAATCTGGGTTTGGTGGATGCCAGGAGAATGCTACCTGCCCCAATGCATAGTGCCAACTGTAAAGTTTGGTGGAGAAGGAATAATGGTCTGGGGCTGTTTTTCATGGTTCGGGCTGGGCCCCTTAGTTCCAGTGTAGGGAAATGTTAARGCTACAGCATACAATGACATTCTAGATGATTCTGTGCTTCCAACTTTGTGGCAACAGTTTGGGGAAGGCCATTTCCCGTTTCAGCATGACAGCATGTCTTTTTGATTGGTGGTTTGGTTCTCAAGAGGTCAAAGACCTTGAGGATTTAAAGACACTTGTCAAGCACTGCAGCAGTAATGAACGTAGGAAAGTGTATCTATAGGCTTTCGTTGTCATTATTAGTGGCTTGSGTCTTTTTTAATAGGGAAATATTTAACTTTTTCTGTTCATCGGAGTAACAACATGAATTTGTGCATGAGGCACAAATAATGCAGTGCGACTCAAGTTTCGCCATCAGCTTTTTGGTCAATGTCAGGGGGGAGGAAAGGGAGAGCGGAGGACCCTCCATCAGCTGAGACCGACCACTGGCACTGTCAGCCCAGTAAAATAAAAAATAAAAAGCTAATTATTTAAATGTATGCTTCYGAAGTAATACAACAACGGATCTATTACCGGTGTGATCATATAGCCCACCTCAAATTTTGAAATATAWWTWTTTTWAATGGCCCTAACAYCAATGCATTGGCAGGGCAATTCAAGCAAAGCCAATATACTGTGATTGGGCTTATAGCTTACTGTACAAACCTCATTGCTACAGTACTGTTTTTAAGTGGTCAATGTTGCATAGGCTTACGTTTTTGTAAGTCATGTWAAAAAAAAATCTGAGCTGTAAATCTCGGCTTGCATTTTCACTCAATGTAATCTTGACTCAGAAAYGTTTGGTGACCACTGTTCTAGAGTTTTTCCCTGTTAACACTATCAACGTTTCCCTTTACTGTGGCAATTGTGATCGAATCAACGCAATATTAGACACTTTCAATGCAACAAAACAAACTATGCAAGAGATGTTGTTGTAGGCAGAATGCATCGYAGTAGGATTATATTGCATTGACACGCACTACTCCGCCGTACTCTACACAGACCGGTGCGGCCTAAAGTCAGAGCTGCAGTAGGCCTATATGCAAATAGACCATTGGCATATATGGATCTGTGCCATTTACTTTGAACTGGACTGTATTTACAGCATGAGCAGTCGTGAGTAGATGTGCTTGTTTTGAATCAAAGTGAGAGCTGTATGCAGCAACGTGTGCACATTTTGTTCATATCCTTTGCTACTTAGTGAGTTATTAGCCCAGTTATAGATCATTTGTAGTCAACAATAGGGGAGTGATTGCTTCCTATAAGAGCACAAAATGTGTACATCTTTGAAAAGCGAGTGAGGTAGAGAGCTTTTTTATTGTCTTAAAGGGGTAGTGTTGTATTTTGAGACAGCTTATTCAAGCCTAAGTAGTCAATAGGCAGAGGGTAGCATAATTTGTCTGATTCTCTGTAATAATTGTATGGGAATAATAATGCATTTTATTTTGTAAATTGGTTTCTTGCATTAAACAACACAACATTGAACACCACACATTAGCTGCTACTGTAGGCTGAATGATAGATCAGCTATTTCCATGTTAAAATGTTATGGGATGTACTTTCTCTATAGTTTTTGATGGTAGGTCACTCTGGTAGGGCCTACATTATGATCAAATAGCCACAGTAGCTTACATTGCCACTGTTAAAACTGTAACTTAAAGCGGGTACAGCCTCAGTGTTCACAGTAAACGGACGCTGGAAGTTGCACATCATTTTCACAACGTTCCAGTTTGCACTCAGCAGACCTGAAATTTCCTCAGTGCCCCAAAAAAATMAGGGAACATTGTTTGTGACTACTATGATTTCCCATTGAAGCCAATTCAAATGCAGTAATTCCGTTACAGAATTAGTAACATAATTATGAGTTTTAATCGCTTAATAATACATAAACAAAATGTATCAGTAAAAATACTATAACTAATTGGTAGGTATACTTATTACTTCTTTGAACTTCCATTATCCTCCCTCCTTGCGAGGGGGAGAAATTWGAAAATATCTTAAAGATATGTGGATTTGTAATAACAGAATTACAAGGCACAAGCAATGTTTCTTAAAKGTAAAGGCAAATAATATCTCAAACTACACTGAACAAAAATATAAACGCAACATGTAAAGTATTGGTCCCATGCAACACACTATCACAGTTTATTGTGTGAAATGGACACAAATTACAGGCACATGAAAAAGTCCACTTTTCGTGTGTATTACATGTTRTTCTTTCTTCATAATGTATTTGTGTACATTACACAAATTCCAATTTGTTGTGGCTAACGTTATCTAGGCTTGGGGTTAGGTTTAGGAGTTAGGTTAGGGTTAGGAGGATGGTTAATTAACACTTTAAGTAGTCGCAAAGTAGCTAAAAATGAGTAAGTAGGTGCAAAGTAGGTAATTATCAAAAATGCTAAAAATATCCATGATGAGATTTGAACACACAAACTTTGGGTTGCTAGACATTCGCATTATACAACCTCCCATCCTCCCTGACCAACCATCCTCCTATCGTTTATGTCTTAAGTAACCTACTGTCTTTATCTGTGATTGAAATGCACTGTATAAAAAATTGTGTACTGCACAGGAAAATATATACTTGTTTTGTGTGCCTGTCACAAATTTCCATTAAGAAATTAGTTTCTAGTTCACAATAATCTGTGATACTGGGTTTGTTTCAGGAGCTGAAATAAAAGATCCCAGAAATGTTGCATATATACAAAAAGCTTATTAAATGTTTTGCACAAAATTGTTTAAATCATAGCATTTCTCCTTTGTCAAGATAATCCATGCACCTGACAGGTGTGGCTGATTTAAACAGCATGATCATTACACATGTGCACCTTGTGATGTGGACAATAAAAGGCCACTAAAATGTGCAGTTTTGTCACACAACACAATGACACAGATGTCTCAAGTTTTGAGGGAGCGTGCAATTGGCATGCAGACTGAAGGAATATCAACCAGAGCTGTTGCCTGAGAATTGAATGCTAATTTRTCTACCATAAGCCGCTTCCAACGTTGTTTTAGAAAATTTGGTAGTACATCCAACCGGCCTCACAACCGCAGACCACGTGTGACCACGCCAACCCAGGACCTCCACACCTGGCTTCTTCACCTGCGGTATCATCTGAGACCAGCCACCCGGACAGCTGATGAAACTGTTGGTTTGCAAAAACAGAAGAATTTCTGCACAAACTGTCAGAATCTGTCTTAGGGAAYCTCATCTGCGTGKTCGTCGTCTTCACCAGGGTCTTGCCCAGACTGCAGTTTGGCATCGTAACCGACTACAGTGGGCAAATGCTCACCTTTGATGGTCACTGCCACGCTGGAGACTGGAGAAGTATGCTCTTTACGGATTAATCCCGGTTTCAACTGTACCCAGGCAGATGACAGTGTATGGCGTTGTGTGGGCGAGCAGGTTGCTGATGTCAACGTTGTGAACAGAGTGCCCCATGGTGGTGGTGGGAATATGGATGGCAATT
Organism: Salvelinus sp. IW2-2015; assembly: GCF_002910315.2. Taxonomy (NCBI): domain Eukaryota; kingdom Metazoa; phylum Chordata; class Actinopteri; order Salmoniformes; family Salmonidae; genus Salvelinus; species Salvelinus sp. IW2-2015. Next base: position 48,223,508 of record NC_036853.1, read on the forward strand.
TCAATGTGCAGAGATACCGTGACGAGATTCTGAGGCCCATTGTCCTGCTATTCATCCACCGCCTTCACCTCATGTTTCAACATGATAATGCACGGCCCCATGTTGCAAGGATATGTACACAATTCTTGGAAGCTGAAAATGTCCCAGTTCTTCCATGGCCTGCATACTCACCAGACATTTCATCAAGTGAGCATGCTTTGTATGCTCTGGATCAAAGTGTACAACAGCGTGTTCCAGTTCCCGGAGATATCCAGTAACTTCCCACAGCCATTGAAGAGGAGTGGGACAACATTCCACAGGCCACAATCAACAGCCTGATCAACTCTATGTGAAGGAGATGTGTCGCACTGCATGAGGCAAATTGTGGTCACACCGTATACTGACTTGTTTTAATCCATGTCCCTACCCTTTTTTTTAAGTTGTCTGTAACCAACAGATGCATATCTGTATTCCCAGTCATGTGAAAACCATAGATTAGGGAAGAGGGGGAGAGAGATATATATATATAGTTGCAGTTCCACAAAAAAAAAAAATATATACATACATACTTAAATTCACACAGGACACCGGATAAGACATGAGAAATACTCCAGATATAAAAGACTGACCCTAGCTCCCCAACACAAACTATTGRAGCATAAATACTGGAGGCTGTTTTTGTGTATATAAAATTTACCAGAGAGAATGAATAAATTAACGACTAATTCAGTAGTTTTGTTTTCATTTGAATAATAATATATTACATCTTTCATTGTAAATACATGGGTCTTATTGATGAAATGTAAATACTTAACTCGCTCCATAATAACTTCACAGTCACGCTCATAAAAAATGTGTATAATAGCTTCATGAATTTAGCCAACAAGTTATTGCAAGGGTATTTTTGATTTAAGTGAATTTCTTTTARTTTATTTGATAAACAAAATTTGTGACGGAGCAACCAAGCGTTCTTCCATTCAATTTCAGTAATTAATGCATTCCAGAAGAATTTCCTTCCCTCTAGGAGAGATCTTATTCTTGGAGTTAAAAAGTTATCTTATGAATGTATTATTACATTACTTATCCAGCAACCTTCTAACATAAGTTTTGCATCTATCTTGACATGTTCTCCAAAGCACAAATGAGATTTAATTAATTAAGTCCTGAAGGTATTGCTTGGCATATAGAATTCAATTATTTATAATGTATTGGGAAGTTCTATGTTTTGAAGAACTTTCTATAAGAGAGTATATTTCCTTTTTATCAAATAAATCAATCACAAATATCATATTTATTTCAAAACACTTAGGAAAGAACAAAGACTTGTTTTTAACAATTTCTTTGTTGTTCCATAGAAGTGCCTTGTGTGGGGAGAAGTTGTGGACATACATTTCCAGGCTAAATGGGCTTGTTCATGACATTTGGACAGTTTGATGGGTCATTTTGCTGGAGAATAGTTGCAGTTCCAGAAAAATTGAAGACCACCCAATTTCATAAAAATATGACAGGGAATGAAGTACCACATAGATTCAGAACTATGCATACATCTTTCCATCCAGTTTACTTTGAAGGTATTGTTGATATCAATGAAATCTAGTACTTCAAGCCCACCATCAGCTCTTTGGTTTGATATTACAGACTTCTTAAGATGCGTTGTATATTTTCCCATATAAAGTCMAGGAAAGTCTTGTTGATATCCTTGCTGMTTTGATCAGCTACAAATAGGGAGACCAGGGTAGACAACGTGACAGAACTCTGCTTTGGACAATAAAACCCTTCCAATAATACAGCGGTCTGGCTGGAGCCAGTTGTTAAAGATGGATMTTGCTTTCTTTAATCTCTGAGAGAAATTGAGATGTTGACGGACAATATGGTTCTTCACAATGTGCACCCCTAAATGTTTCACATTATCTTTCACTGGAATATTCTTAACAGATTGGTCATTTGAGTTATGCAGGGTCAATATTTCGCATTTAAGTTAAGTTCCAGACCAGAAGCAGAAGAGAAMGATTTGATAATATTAAGTGCAAAAGAAACTTGATCCTTGCCTTTTAAAAACAGAGCTGTATCGTCTGTTAATTGAGATATTTGTATTTATTTTCCAAATATTGAAATACCTTTTAATTCAGGGTAGTTTAAAATGCTCATATTAAAAAAATAAAAAAACGTACAAAAATATTGACTTATCCTTCATTTGACATGCTCCTAAGAACTTCACATGTTGGTGCTCCTTTTAGACGGAAATGCCCACATGTTGTTTCAAGCTGGGTAAATMACAAACTGATAACGGTTGCATCCTCCGCCCAGACGCAGTGGGCAKTCCGCGTCTCGGGGATCGACCTGTGTCGTGCAGGATGCCGCTCAAAGGAGTGATCAATGGGGTAGCATTGAGTGTAGTGGATCAAATGAAAAAAGTATAATTCCGGGTGTTTGTGACGCATGCTGTTTGGTGAGATGTAGACCCGGTGGCAATGGCGAGACAGAATACCCTGTCTGTCTCGTTGAACTTAGGCACAGAGTTTCTACTTGATAAGGTCAGCTAAGGTTATATTCATTATTCTGTGAGAGCCTATGTTCCTAAACCCTACTGTGCTTTAGGTGCCAAGGATTTGGAGCAGTGTGTAGGAGGGAGATCCCACGATGTGAGAAATGTGCAGAAGGGCATACCCAAGCGTAATTTTTTTCTTGTTGAAATATACTTKAATCATACTTCAATATATTTAAGTACTTAGAAGTATGTCTGTGATAAATATACTTTCATATATTTAAAATATATAATATCTAAATTAGATTTTTGTTYTTGTACTTAAGTACACTACCGTTCAAAAGTTTGGGGTCACTTAGAAATYTCCTTGTTTTTGAAAGAAAGGCAACATTTTTTGTASAAAAAAAACCAACACCAAATTGATCAGAAATACAGTGTAGTTATTGTTAATGTTGTAAATGACTATTGTAGCTGGAAACGGCAGATTTTAGAATAGAATAGTCCTCAACTGGCAGCTTCATTAAATAGTACCCGCAAAACACCAGTCTCAATGTCAACAGTGAAGAGGTGACTCTGGGATGCTGCCTTCTCAAACTGGACAATAAAAAMATTAGATTAAAAGATGGGCAAAAGAACACAGACACTGGACAGAGGAACTCTGCCTAGAAYGCCAGCATCCCAGAGTCGCCTCTTCACTGTTGACGTTGAGACTGGTGTTTTGCGGGCACTATTTAATGAAGATGCCAGTTGAGGACTTGTGAGGTGTCTGTTTCTCAAACTAGACACTCTAATGTACTTGTCCTCTTGCTCAGTTGTGCCCCGGGGCTTCCCACTCCTCTTTCTATTCTGTTTAGAGCCAGTTTGCCCTCTTCTGTGAAGGGAGTAGTACACAGCGTTGTACGAGATCTTCAGTTCCTTGCAATTTCTCGCATGGAATTGCCTTCATTTCTCAGAACAAGAATAGACTGACGAGTTTCAGAAGAAAGTCCTTTGTTATGGACATTTTGAGCATGTAAACGAACCCACAAATGCTGATGCTCCAGATACTCAACTAGTTTAAAGAAGGCCAGTTTTATTGCTTCTTTAATCAGAACAGTTTTCAGCTGTGCTAACATAATTGCAAAAGGGTTTTCTAATGATCAATTATCCTTTTAAAATTACAAACTTGGATTAGCTAACACAACGTGCCATTGGAACACAGGAGTGATGGTTGCTGATAATGGGCCTCTGTACACCTGTAGATATTCCATTAAAAAATCTGCAGTTTCCAGCTACAATAGTCATTTACAACATGAACAATGTCTACACTGTATTTCTGATCAATTTGATATTATTTTAATGGACAAAAAAATTGCCTTTCTTTCAAAAACAAGGACATTTCTAAGTGACCCCAAACTTTTGAACGAACGGTAGTGCATATTCTTAGTTTATTAGATAAATAGAAAAACAAATATTTTGAATATACCTTATGTGCATTGTATTTCTCAAAATAGAAGTCTACTAAAATTCAAATTCAGTGTAAATGTAAGTTTGATTTAGTTGACCTGTCACGYTCGTTGGAATAAATGGACCAAGGCGCAGCGTGCGTAGAGTTCCACATGTTTTAATAAATGAAACTCACCAAAACAAATACAGAAACAAACGAAACGTGAAGTAATGGAGTGCTCACAGGCACTACACAAAAACAAGATCCCACAAACAACAGGTGGGAAAAGGCTGCCTAAATATGATCCCCAATCAGAGACAAAGATAAACAGCTGCATCTGATTGGGAACCATACCAGGCCAACATAGAAACGAAAAACTAGAATGCCCACCCTAATCACACCCTGACCTAACCAAATAGAGAAATAAAAGGATCTCTAAGGTCAGGGCGTGACATGACCAAACAATGTCATTGTATTATTAGTACACTAGCATGAAAAATGAAATGGAATTCCTGTATTTTCTTTACAAATAAAGTGTATTTATAATGTGTTTCAAGTATACTTTTACAAATAGAGTAAAAGCTAACCACATTAGCTATTGTAATTAGCCATGTAAAGGTTACCTTTACTGACCAAGGAATCTTCTCAGCCAATGTTACAAGATGATATTTACAAAGCAGTTGTGGCTGGAGTGGCAATTTTCATGTAATGTTTTTGATAACTGTTCACCAGTGGGATTTCACACTTTGGTTGTTCACATTATGGTGATAAATTATTAATTTGGAAAATGAACATGAATAGCTTAAATATGAGGAACATATTATAAATCAAAACTTCAGCTGCAGAATATTWAAAAAATGCACATACTTTTAAAAGTATACTTAAATATATTTTGTGATCCCCCCCCCCCCCCCCTAGATATACTTTTTTGCATTAACAGCTCCAAGTGTATTTGGAATGAATATACTAAATTATTTATAAAGCGTATAAAATTGTGTTTTAATAAGTGTGTTTAATTTAAGTATGATGATAGTGAACATATGGGTCTTTCTATAAATAAAGGAGCCAATGTGTGACATCAGGGTCAAAATTTCAAAATGGTTTGATATACATTTAAACAGGATTTTCCTGCAGCTTTACGTGTAGTTACAGGAATGAGAGTCTAGATAGGCCCAATGAGACCATAACTTTAAAGCAACAACAAAACATCTACATGTCKTTCGAAATGTTACATGAAACATGGACACTGCATGTTTCTTTGTCATGCCTAGTAGCAGGTCTGTTTGTGCTTTAGTCAACTCCTCTACCATTTATAGCCAAGCTAAACATTCCAGAAGAATGAAAAAGATCAACAGCATTTTTATATATTTTTTATTAGTTGGTATAATAATTTAATTCAGTAATACAATACAATGGGTTCTGTCAACAAAATCATTAACAATAATAATAACCAATAATGACATCATTATAATCAGTAAACTCTTCAAGCAGTCTGTGTGTGAACTAGACATCACATTCTTTCTTCCTCTGTCCTTTCCTCCACTCCTTGCCTCTTCATGAAAGTGCATTGGAGCACGAGGGGAGGAACCTTGCCTCCTCTCCCCCAATGTGCTTTGAGAGGGAGGTGAGGAATGGAGGAAACAAGGGGAATATCTCAATTGCATTTTCTTCATTCCTCACGTCCTCTCTCCTCACCTCCTTCTCAAACCCCATTGGATAAGAGGGTGAGAGGTGAGGGACCTCTGACCTTCTCATCCAATGGGTTCTTAGAATGAGACGAGGAGAGAGGATGCAACGAATCAAGGAAATGCAATTGAGATTCTCTCAAGGACAGAGGAAGCTATGATAATTTTTTGACAGTGCCAGACTGACTGAGCTACCATAATACCCATGGCCTGTCCAGAAACACACCCTAGCCCCTACTGCCCAGAGTCTAGACACTTGTCTGAGAGCGATTGATGCGTGGTGACATGGTGAGAGCTCCACCTTACCCTCTGATAGGCTTGGGGGAATTTTGGCGGTATTGCTTACACTTATCCAATTCTCTCAGATTTCCACAAGTGTGTAGGGACAGGGGCTAGGGGTTGTTTCTGGACAGGACCCCACAACCCTTCGGGTGTGTGGTGGACTTACAGCACGGCACTTGATGCATTGGTTGGATGTTTAATTCCATTGCTATACACGCACAGATTTGCAGAGGTGTAAGCTGGACACACCCACATCACCCTACCAGGCTGACCAGACAGGTCTGTGGAGCTGGAGGCCCTGCTGTAAACAGTGAAATTATATATTTACATCTATTATTCACACCCTTGCCTCAATCCAGCTAGTTAGATGTGCAACCACTGACTAACTATAGCTAGGGCATATCTCTAGTCTGGCTATATAGCATCATTTAATAAGATTACCAATGGTTAGCTCGGCAGCTTTGATATATCAGTCAGCTAACCATTTACAGTAACAGCAGTTCATTAATAAGTCAAAACACACTAAATCTTAAGCAGAAACTGAGAAATCGTACCTTATCTTCGTACCTTATCTTCGTACTGTGGCACAGCATGGGCAGCTATTAATCAATTAATTCACAGATAATAGATTAACAGAATGGAGTTAGAAGATTGGAATCAGCGGAGGTTGCACAATAATGTCCCCAAGTAACTAAACAGCTAGACACCAAACATGAAAAACTCAATTAATTTCAGTATCGATTTTAGTTTTAGTAATCAAATTAAAGTTACTATTTCTGTTTAAAGCATTGGATTTTGCAATCACAAACTGTTGCCCATGACAACTGTTTTCACACTATAACATAGAGAGAGATACAAAAATGACGCGACAGAGAGGGCTGCCTCGCTTCTAGTCCTTAGGAAACTTTGCAGTATTTCGTTTATTTTATGTATTATTTCTTACATAGTGAGCCAAGAAAATCTAAAGTGTTATTACATACACCCGGGAAGAACTATTAGATATCAGAGCGGCGTCAACTTACCAGCACTACGACCAGGAATACGACTTTCCCGAAGTGGATCCTTTGTCCGAACCACCCAGGGCATTTGACCCAAAACAACACCACCGGAGAAGAGGCAGACGGAGCGGTCTGCTGGTCAGACTTCAGAGGCGCGCACACCACCCACCGCTTCTGAGTATATTACTCGCTAATGTCCAGTCTCTAGATAACGAGGTAGACAAAATTAGAGCAAGGGTTGCTTTCCAGAGAGACATGAGGGATTTGAACATACTCTGTTTCACGGAAACATGGCTCTCTCGGGATATGCTGTCGGAGTCGGTACAGCCACCTGGATTCTCTGTACGTCGTGCCGACAGGAATAAACATCTCTCCGGAAAGAAGGGCGGGGGTATATGTTTCATGATTAACGACTCATGGTGTAATTGCAACAACATACAGGAACTCAAGTCCTTTTGTTTACCTGACCTATAATTCCTCACTATCAAATGCAGACCGTATTATCTCCCAAGAGAATTATCCTCCGTTATTGTCACAACCGTGTATAACCCCCCTCAAGCCGATACCACGTTGGCCCTCAAGGAACTTCACTGGACTTTATGCAAACTGGAAACCATGTATCCTGAGGCTGCATTAGCTGGGGATTTTAACAAAGAAAATTTGAGAACAAGGCTACCTAAATTCTATCAGCATATTGACTGTAGTTTTTGTGCTGGAAAGACACTGGATCAAGGCCCTCCCCCTCCCTCCTTTCGGCAAATTTGACCACGACTCCATTTTGCTCCTCCCTATAGGCAGAAACTCAAACAGGATGTACCCGTACTAAGAAATATTGAATGCTGGTCTGACCAATCCACGCTTCAAGATTGTTTTGATCACGCGGACTGGGACATGTTCCGGGTAGGCTCAGAGAATAATGTTGACATATACGCTGATTCGGTGAGTGAGTTTATAAGGAAGTGCATAGGAGCTGTAGTACCCACTGTGACTATTAAAACCTACCCTAACCAGAAACCGTGGATGGATGGCGGCATTCGCACAAAACTGAGAGCGCGAACCACCAAATATAAACATGGAAAGGTGACTGGGAATATTGCCAAATACAAACAGTGTAGTTATTCCCTCCGCAAGGCAATCAAACAAGCGAAATGTCAGTACAGAGACAAAGTGGAGTCGCAATTCAACGGCTCAGATGTGAGATGTTTGTGGCAATCAGACAATCACAAACTACAAAAATAAAACCAGCCATGTCACGGACACTGCGACGTATTGCTTCCAGACAAACTAAACACCTTCTTCGCCCGCTTTGAGGATAATACAGTGCCAACAACGTGGCCCACTACCAAGGACAGTGGGCTCTCCTTCTCTGTGGCCGACGTGAGTAAGACATTTAATCGGGTTAACCCTCGCAAGGCTGCCGGCCCAGACGGCATCCCTAGACTAGTCCTCAGAGCATGCGCAGACCAGCTGGCTGGTGTGTTTACGTACATATTCAATCTCCCTATCCCAGTCTCCTGTTCCCACATGCTTCAAGATGGCCACCATTGTTCCAGTACCCAAGAAGGCAAAGGTAACTGAACATCACCCTGTAGCAACCATTGTTCCAGTACCCAAGAAAGCAAAGGTAACTGACTAAATGACTATCGCCCCGTAGCACTCACTTCTGTCATCATGAAGTGCTTTGAGAGGCTAGTCAAGGATCATATCACCTCCATTGTACCTGTCACCCTAGACCCACTTCAATTTCATTAATGCCCCAATAAGTCCAGAGATGATGCAATCACCATAACACTGCACACTGCCCTATCCCATCTGGACAAGAGGAATACCTATGTAAGAATGCTGTTTATTGACTATAGCTCAGCATTCAACACCATAGTATCCTCCAAGCTCATCATTAAGCTTGAGGACCTGGGTCTCAACCCCGCCCTGTGCAATTGGGTCCTGGACTTCCTGACGGCCGRCCCCAGGTGGTGAAGGTAGGAAACAACATCTCCAATCTGCTGATCCTCAACACTGGGGCCCCACAAGGGTGCATGCTCATCCCCCTCCTGTACTCCCTGTTCACCCATGACTGCGTGGCCATGCAAGCCTCCAACTCAATCATCAAATTTGTAGACGACACATTAGTAGTAGGCTTGATTACCAACAACGACGAGACAGCCTACAAGGAGGAGGTGAGGGCACTCGGAGTGTGGTGTCAGGAAAACAACCTCTCACTCAACATCAACAAAACAAAGGAGATGATCGTGGACTTCAGGAAACAGCAGAGGGAGTACCCCCCCTATCCACATCGATGGGACAGCAGTGGAGAAGGTGGAAAGTTTTAAGTTGCTCGGCGTACACATCACGGACAAACTGAAATGGTCCAGCCACACAGACTGTGTGGTGAAGAAGCCGCTTGTCACTTTAAACCCTCACAAGCTTTTACAGATGCACAATTGAGAGCATCCTGTTGGGCTGTATCACCACCTGGTACGGCAACTGATGTCACAGGAAGGCCAAAAAGATCATCAAGGACAACAACCACCCGAGCCACTGCCTGTTCACCCCGCTATCCAGAAGGCGAGGTCAGTACAGGTGCATCACAGCTGGGACCAAGAGACTGAAAAACAGCTTCTATCTCAAGGCCATCAGACTGTTAAATAGCCATCACTAACACAGAGAGGCTGCTGCCTACATACAAACCTGAAATCATTGGCCACTTTAATAAATAAGTACACTTAGCATCAGGTAACTTGGTCACGAAAATCAGAAAAGCAATCTCAAATTAATCGTTTACCTTTGATGATCTTCGGATGTTTTCACTCACGAGACTCCCAGTTAGACAACAAATGTTCCTTTTGTTCCATAAAGATATTTTTTATATCCAAATACCTCCGTTAGTTTGGTGCGTTATGCCCAGGAATCCACCGGAAAGAGCGGTCACGACAACGCAYACAAAAATTCCAAATTATATCCATAATGTCCACAGAAACATGTCAAACGTTTTTTTATAATCCATCCTCAGGGTGTTTTTCAAATATCTATTCGATAATATATCAACCGGGACAGTTGGCTTTTCACTAGGACCGGGAGTAACAATGGCTGCCTTTCCCTTTTGCGCACAACTCACTCTGAGAGCCCCCACCTATCCACTTACGCAATGTGGTCGTTCACGCTCATTCTTCAAAATAAAAGCCTGAAACTATGTCTAAAGGCTGTTGACACCTTAGGGAAGCCATAGAAAAAGGAGTCTGGTTGATATCCCTTTAAATGGGCAATAGGGAGGCATAGGAACAGAGAGGTTTCAAAAACAGGGGCACTTCCTGATTGGATTTTCTTCAGGTTTTAGCSTGCAATATCAGTTCTGTTTAACTCACAGACAACATTTTGACAGTTTTGGAAACTTCAGAGTGTTTTCTATCCTAATCTGACAATTATATGCGTATTCTAGTTTCGGGGACTGAGAAATAGGCAGTTTCAAATGGGTACGTTTATTAGCCAAAAACGAAAAAACTGCCCCCTAGCCTTAAGAAGTTTTAATAACACCACTTTAATAATGTTTACATATCTTGCATTACTCATCTCATATGTATATACTGTATTTTATACCATCTATTGCATCTTGCCTATGCTGCTCTGTCATTGCTCATCCATGTATTTATATGTATATACTCTTATTCCATTCCTTACTTAGATTTGTGTGTATTAGGTAGTTGTTGTGGAATTGTTAGACTACATGTTAGATATTGCTGCACTGTCGGAACTAAAAGCACAAGCATTTTGCCGCACTCTCAATAACATCTGCTGACCATTTGTATGTGACCAATAAAATTTGATTTGAAATGTTGAGGTTACAGTACACTTCCAAGATCTTCATACAAAAGAGTCAGACAGCTATCCAGGAATTTCACAGAATCAAGGTAAATGTGTAATTCAATGGTTAAATGCTTAGTATATGATATAACAACAAACAACAGTATCATAAATGTAAGGAAAGAAAGGTGGTGTTTTATATCACACGACTAACTGGTGCCCCCGCACTCTGTACTGGTACCCCCTGTATATAGACTCGCTATTGTTATTTTACTGCTGCTCTTAATTATTTGTTACATTTATTTATATTTTTGGGGGTATTTTTCTTAAAACTGCATTGTTGGTTAAGGACTTGTAAGTAAGCATTTCACTGTAAGGTATTGTATTTGGCGCATGTGACAAATAAAATTTGATTCGTTTTTTTGCCAAATCTGTGAAGACTAAGCATGAAAAAGGGTTTAAACATAAGTTTTGATTCAACTCATGAATTATATTGAATGTATCTATATTCCCCCTTTATATCTTAATGTATCCACATGAAAAAAATTGCAAATGGTTATTAATGACTTGGTACCCTAGTTTATAGAAAGACCCATATACACTGAGTGTACAAAACATTAGGAACACCTGCTCTTTCCATGACATCGACTGACCAGGTGAATTCAGGTGAAAGCTATGATCCCTTATTGTCACTTGTTAAATCCACTTCAATCAGTATAGATGAAGAGGAGAAGGCAGGTTAAAGGATTGAGACAATTGAGACATGGATTGTGTATGTGAGTTTTTCGCTCTCAAATGTTTCCTGTGAGTATCAAGAATGGTCCACCACCCAAAGGACATCCAGCCAACTTGATACAACTGTGGGAAGCATTGGAGTCAACATGGGTGGAATGCTTTCGACACCTGTTCGAGTCCATGCCCCAATGAATTGAGGCTGTGCTGAGTGCAAAAGTGGGTGCAACTCAATAGGTGGTCCTAATGTTTTGTACACTCAGTGTATATCACATAATGTCTGGATGCAATATTCTACCCAGGAATATTCAACACTGAAATCTGTTACTCTCGGTATTCCAAATGCATCTGAAAGTATTTTTTTGCTGATAACAATGAAAATGAATCTTTGTCTTTAATGCAGGGTTTCATTTAAATGTCAGAAGCACTCCAGTTGAATGGTTACTTCTATGTTATAGAGTGGAATGGTTTTTCTGCTGATGTATCCTGAGGTATCTCCTCTCTGAGAACCTCTTCCCGCAGTGTGTACCGGCGGACGGCTTCTCTCCTATGTGGACCCTCTGGTGCCTTTTCAGGTCACCAGCCTGGTCCATGCTTTGACGGATTAAGGCTGTTCTGAGGGCAAAAGGGGGTGCAACTCAATATTAGGAAGGTGTTCCTAATGTTTTGTACAATCAGTGTAGTATACTTAAAGACAGAAAAACAATGCATTTAAAATGTGTATTAAGTGTAATGATAGTAAACGTAGTATACTTAAGATATACTAGAAAAATACATCTTGTATTTGTAGCATATTATGTGAATTTGTAGTATATTTAAGTAAAATATACTTTTTTCTCATTTGGATAGTCAGAGGGAGTGTAAAGTTATGATAGAGAAAGCACTGTGTGTGTGGGCACCCATGCAGCTGGGGAGCCGAAGTGCCCTGTGAGAGAGAGACAGGTTGAGATTGCCAGAGTTTGAGTGGGGCAGAAAGTGTCCTATGCTGAGGCAGTGAAGAGTAGCGGTTAGCCCAAGGTTGAGGGATTAGACTGGGAGCCCCTCAGTGAGTAGGCCCGAAGAGAGAGCGATCCAGAGAGGATGAGTTTTAGTAAGGTAGGGTTTCTTGCGTTTATTGCTATGGTGGAGCTTGAATCAATTTGCAGTGGAAATTAAGAATGGTCATTTGTCCAAAGAAATGGAAAAATAAGAAAAATTGMCTAGGGTTGATAATTCCCCATCGTATCTCGGTAGGAGTATGTTTTCTGGAACTATGTACACCCAACTCTGTAAACCCATCGAAGATATCCAAAGTGGTGGAGAAAGCTTTGGGTAAAGTTAAATCGGAGCAGGGCACTTATTAAAAGGAGTCATTTCTGGAGTTGCATAATAAGTTGATATTGATGTGCTAAAGTAAATTCCTGGAGTGGTTGATGTACGCTGGATGAATTGTGTGGTTAACGGCAAGAAGGAGAAGAGTTTGTCTGTCCTTATGTTTTTTTATGTGGACTCCCTCCTGACCCGAGTGCAGCTGGGATATGTGTATTATCCTGTCAAAGCCTTTATATCCAGGCCTTTGCAGTGTAACAGTTGTGAAATGTTTGGACATGTAGAAAGTGTCTGCAGACGGAAGGAGCCGAGATGTGGGACGTGTGGGGGAAACCACTTTGATGGAGACTGTATAGCAGAAGAGAAATGCAAAGGAATAAAGTATTGCAACTGTGGTAGAGAACATGAGGCGACATCCTTGGAATGCCCAAATAGGGTGAAAGAGATGGAGGTGGCCAAAATCAGGGAATTCAGTCTGTCTCCTAGGCGGAGACGGTAGGAAGGGTAAACATAGTAGGAAGTCCGATGTTGTCAGGTAGGCCTCTGCAGGCTGCAGAGTTGGCCTCCCACCAGCAGGATCCAGATATGCTGTATGTAAAGACGGTGGACTTGTGGGTTTTATGGCAATGGTGATCAATGGCACAGCTAACGTGGAGGGAAAGTAAAGGAAGATGGGCATTACTGTGGATGCGGCAGAGTGGTTCCTGGGACTAAAATATTCTCAGTGGAGGAGTTCCACGAGGTGCTGTCAAGAGCAGTGATACCCTCTCAGGCCCCAGAGCCTGGGGAGGGAGTTATGGACGTTTGAAGAACTGAAGAAGTGAGCGATAATAACAAAACTGATCTCCCACTCTCACAATATGGAGTTTCCTTTTTTCATCCCCGTACAGTTGGTGGCGGTAATGCACCATAAATATTGGATGCCAACCGCTGTAAAGAAGAAGTATACGGAAGTGAACAACAGTGACAATGAACAATTTCTACGTTCGCGTTTTTATTGTTGTTATTTAGACGTTTAACACCCTGGATTTAAAAATATGACTAAAGTAACTGCACAGCATCACATACTCACCCTATAAAGTGTATAATTCGTGTTGGAGACTACTTAGTTGATAGATGTTATCTAGGTAACGCTAGCTGCTAACAATGGCTAGCTGTATGGTTTTTCACACTCAATTAGCCTCTATAATGGAGGTGCTAGCGAATGCAGCCGTGGCAGAGATCTGTAAACTCGTAGACGACGACTATGCAGTGTTTCGTTTGGAAATAACTCAAAGCCAGAAAGAAAACAGGGCATTGCGGAGGAAACTACAGCTACTGGAAATGAAGATGGCACGGGAGCGCGCTGAGAGGACAATGCCAGAGCGCGTCCTCGCCATTCGTCCCAGTAGTGTCAAGATCCTCGACCGATACAGAGGAATGACAAGAGGTACATTTTGCAGAAGGCAGAGGATGCGCGGCCTGTTGCCCCGTTCCCCTCTGTACATGTGTTCAGATGTGTTACTCAGAATTTAGTCTTGGTCAGTTTTTGGATAGTATGCAATAATTCCCCTGGTTACTTAGCTATCTTGGCGCAAAGACACAATATCATATTCTAACCAGATTATTGATTTACTGCATTTTCTATTTACTCAATGAAAACAATGTGATGCAATGGACATAATACATCAATCAATAAATAGTATTTCAAGAAGTCATGATAAATGTTACCTTAGTGTACAATATACAGTTGAGCATTGACAGTACCTAACCTAACCACCTCTTTTCACCCAATCACTCTCTCAGGTGAAGGACATCGCACTGGAGGCTACAGAAGCTTTGTAAAGCCTATTGGACACCATACATGGAGAGATGACCAACCAATCACTGTTGATGAGGGGAGTGGAACCTCAACCCAGCACGTTATCATTACAGAGGTTAGTTTAGTAGTGTTGCATAAAAACTACAGTACATCAAATGTGGCCAGTTTATTTCAGAAAGGCTCCCCTCAGCTATTCACTTGCTTACATGTACATCCTCATTTATCTGCCATAGGGAAGTTTGTGAGACTTCCCTATGACATTGTTATTCAATAACCTCCTCTCTTTTTGTGTCAGTCTGCAGATGCAGAGGCTGCAGGTCCTGGGGTCAAGCTGGAGAGGTCTGAAGGAGAGGAGGACCCACGACACAGCAGAGACATCCAGACTGGAGCGGCTGGAGTGCCCCCTGTAGCTATGGAGGACCCCACCACCGCCCCAGCGCAGCCCAGGACCCGATGCAGCATCACGGAGGTCAGTGGAACCCAGAACGCCGTTCTCAAGTCAGAGACAGACACCGAGACTTTAACGGGGCTGGGGCGACTGGGCTGTCCTCCTGCTCTCCACTCAGAGTATTTACTTTACGGTAACCTGAGGACAGTTTTATCCAATCGGGACTCAGGTGATGCATTACAGGCTGACAATGATCCGACCTGTTCATACGCTACAGAGACACAGATGATATCAGGTGACATGCCTGTGGGCTTAGATACACAGACTAATCCAATGAGAGGGGACTGGAACCAGTACAGCAGTAGTGTATACTCTGAAGGGTTCCTAGATAAGAAAGGGGAAGGTCTGGTCGTAGATGAGGTGATTGTGAAAGTTGAGCGCGACTCTCCTCAGACATGGATTGCAGATGAGACTCACTTAAGAGAAGGACACTCGCAGGGCAACACCAGTGACTTTTTAGATTACAGGGAAAGCTTGGAGACAAATCTAAATGTTGCGACCCACTCCCCTTCACATGCGTTCAGAGATCGCGACCCAGTGTCCACGGGGCCTTCTGATTCACACGGCCGCGTCTTTTTTGATCAGGTATTGAACTCAAACGACAGGACTAGAGCCCAGGCTCAGAGAGAGGATGCTACATCAGGCAATAGTAAAGAGAAACGATTCCTTTGCATGTTCTGTAACAAAGCCTTCAGCTGCCCACATAATGTGGAGATCCACCAGAGGGTCCACACAGGGGTAAAACCCTTCAGCTGTACACGGTGTCATATGCGCTTTGCCCAGGCTGGCAACCTGAAGAGGCACCAGAGAGTCCACACAGGGGTGAAACCCTTCAGCTGTACACAGTGTCACATGCGCTTCGCTGAGGCTGGTGACCTGAAGAGGCACCAGAGGGTCCACACAGGGGAGAAACCCTACAGCTGCCCCCAGTGTGAGAAGAGGTTCTCCCGCCAGCACCAGCTGAAGATGCACCTGAAGGTCCACACGGGAGAAACGCTGTTTGCCTGTACGCACTGCGGGAAGAGGTTCTCGGAGAGGAGCTACCTCAGAATACACCAGCAGAAAAATCATTCCAGTCTATAACATAGAAATAAACCATTTCACACGGTAGCTTCTTGCATTTAGATCAAACCCTGCATTAAAGACAAATGTATACATTGTCATTGTTGTCAGCAGAAAAGATCCACAGATACATTTGGAATAACGAGTATCAGATTTCAGTGTTGAATATTGCTGGGTAGAATATTGCATCCAGACATTGTGTGTTATAAGCCTAAAATGTGTTACATATTATGTTTGTACACTGTAGGATATATGTTCACAAATGCCTGGATTACTTGCGTTCACCGACTGAATTTTTTCGCAAGACACTTTTAATGAGAAAATAAATGCAGTTCAAGAAGTTAATGTCGATTTTTAGTTGGGTCATGCGTATGTGTGGTTTTCATATGGTTTATGTCAAACTTGTTTATGTTTAATAAACACAAAATGGGACTTTTCATTCTAAGACTTTCATTGAGATTCTCTTTAATATACATCACATATGATCTCAACAGTGCTTCATAACCAATATACACTTACTAAATATACCTACTAGGCCCATCATTTAACGCGTGACATGTTTATCGCCGTACATTTTTCGGATGCCGTTAATTGCGTTTCCATATCTTGACCGCATMGAACCTTTTAAGCGCATGTGTTTCCGCACCGGCGATTTTAAGCGCAGTACACAATAGGGAACGCCGCTACAGTTAATGCTTGCACCTTTGCATAGCTGAAGACCGTGTGCCTCTAGCCAAAATCATGTGAAAGTTATACCCAATATTACTGGAGCTATGTTTGTTTTGTTTTTTCTGCCGCAGATTGGTGCGCATGTCACAGGCTGTTTTAAACTTCTCGCAAGCTGCTGTTTTTTGGTTTGATAACAAACACCATTGTTTAGCAAGCTAGTCATGTTACCTAGCGACCTGATAACTTGACCACTGACTAGGCTATGCACACATTTGGATGGCACAGGAAGAACTGAAAAGGAATTMGCTCCTCAGAGATGCTTCAAAGGTAGGCTGCATACGCACGAGTGTGTGTGAGAGAGAGGATGTGTGTTTCAAGTTTCACGGTTTTATTGTCATGTGCACTAGTACAGTGTGCGTAGGACTATGTGTGTAAAGTTATCMGAACAGTACAGATGGTTACAATGTTTTCATCAGTTTAAAAGCTCTTTGTATCCATAGAGACAGTTATTTTTTCCTAGAATGCCTGAAGCTTTAACAGTACTTAACTGTGTGTGTAAGAGAGGGAGTGTGTGTGTCTGTACTGTGTACAAGTGTTACACTTCAATAACATTGATAAGAGGGAGTAGGCATACTCAAACATTGGGAGCATTAATAGCTGTAACTATGTTAGTGACGTGTTTTGTTCATGGTGGAAATGCTATTAAAAGATTTTGACGTAGATCATTTTGTGTTTCCGTTCCTTACAATCAAAGCATAGTACGCCTGTACCTCAATGCACTACTTTTAAATTGAAAAATCTTTCTTTGGGGCCAAATTTGAGCAGATTAATTGCGAGTAACTAATGCCATTAACTTGATTATTGTCATCGTTTGACAGCCCTAATATCTACACATACCCACACACTAACAAACACTTACACATACCCACACACTAACAAACACCTACACATACCCACACACTAACAAACACCTACTGTACACGTCAAAATAGTTTAGTCAGGTTTGTCTGATGACTTTTGACTTAGCATAGCTGACTTATATTTATCCACAACATAAAATGTATGTCCACTATGATGGGTTTAACAACAATGAAGTCATTCTGTAGCTACATTATAGAACTCAAATGTATTGGGGATGGGTAAACAATCCATGCTGAAAGTGTGTTTATTATCTGTGTGTACAGATTACCTTAAGGAGTGTAATCTGTATCACCTCTCTCTTCCAGGAGGAGGAGGGTCCAGAGGTGCTGCTGGTGAAGGAGGAGGGTCTGGGGAACCCTGAGGAGAACATGGTCATGGAGGACAACCAGACTACACCTCCTCCTGAACCCACAGTGGAACCAGCTGAGCAGCACAGGACCACACACAGTCTCACTGAGGTGAGCCAACTGTGAACTGGGCCGTTCCATGAAATGAGTGGCTTTTAAAACTTATTTGGGATAGGGGGCAGCATTTTCATATTTGAATGAATAGCATGCCCAGAGTAAACTGCCTCCTACTCAGTCCCAGATGCTAATATATGCATATTATTATTAGTATTGGATATAAAACACTCTGAAGTTTCTAAAACTGTTTGAATGATGTCTGTGAGTATAACAGAACTCATATGGCAGGCAAAAACCTGAGAAAAAATCCAAACAGGAAGTGGAAAATCTGAGGTTTGTAGTTTTTGAACTCAGCCCCTATCGAATACACAGTGGGATATGGGTTATTTTGCACTTCCTACGGCTTCCACTAGATGTCAACCGTCTTTAGAACGTTGTTTCAGGCTTCTACTGTGAAGTGGGAGCGAATTAGAGCTGTTTGACTAAGGGGTCTGGCAGCAGCCTCGTTCTCAGTCATGCGCATTTCACATGAGAGGTAGCTCTCGTTCCATTGCTTTTCTACAGACAATGGAATTCTCCGGTTGGATCATTTATTGAATATTTATGATAAAACATCCTAAAGATTGATTCTATACTTAGTTTGACAAGTTTCTTCGACCTGTAATATAACTTTTTGAACTTTTTGTCCGACTGGACCTGAATGGGCGTTTGGATTTGTTTACCAAACTCCCTAACAAAAGAAGCTATTTGGACATAAATGATGGACATTATCYAACAAAACAAACATTTATTGTGGAACTGCGATTCCTGGGAGTGCATTCTGATGAAGATCATCAAAGGTAAGTGAATATTTATGCTATTTTTGACCAATGTTGACTGCGCAACATGGTGGATATTTATTTTGGCTCGTTTGGGCTCTGAGCGCCGTACTCAGATTATGCTTTTTCCGTAAAGTTTTTTTGAAATCTGACACAGCGGTTGCATTAAGGAGAAGTGTATCTAAAGTTCCATGCATAACACTTGAATTTTCATCAACATTTATAATGAGTATTTCTGTGAATTCATGTGGCTCTCTGCACAATCACCGCATGTTTTAGAACTACTGAACGTAACGAGCCAATGTAAAATTTGATTTTCTGATATAAATATGCACTTTATCGAACAAAACATACATGTATTGTGTAATATGAAGTCCTATGAGTGTCATCTGATGAAGATCATCAAAGGTTAGTGATTCATTTTATCTCTATTTGTGCTTTTTGTGACTCCTCTCTTTGGCGGGAAAAATGGCTGTGTTTTTCTGGGGCTTGGTGGTGACCTAACAWAATCGTTTGTGGAGCTTTTGCTGTAAAGCATTTTTGAAATCAGACACTGTGGCTGGATTAACGAGAATTTTATCTTTAAAATGGTGCCTAATACTTGTATGTTTGAGAAATTTGATTTATGAGATTTCTGTTGATTTGTATTTGGCGCCCTGCAATTTCATTGGCTGTTGGCGAGGGGCAGAACCCCAGTCCTAGACAGGTTCACTTTTTAGGGATAGGGGGCAGCATTTTCACTTTGGATGAATAGCGTGCCCAAATTGAACTGCCTCCTACTCTGTCCCAGATGCTAATATATGCATATTATTATCACTATTGGATAGAAAACACTCTGAAGTTTCTAAAACTGTTTGAATTATGTCTGTGAGTATAACAGAACTCATATGGCAGGCAAACTTCCATACAGGAAGTGGAAATTCTGAGGCTGGTCGATATTCAACTCATCGCCTGTTCAAATCCCAGTAAGATATGGATCTGTTTGCACTTCCTACGCATTCCACTAGATGTCAACAGTCTGTAGAACGTTGAATGAAGCTTATACTGTGTTGTGGGGCCGGATGAGAGGGGAGTGAGTCAGTGGTCTGGCAGATTGCCAGTTCCTGGTCACGCGCATTCCAGGTGATATTGCCTTGCGTTCCATTACTTCTACAGACACGAAGGAATGCTCCGGTTGGAACGTTATTGGATATATATGATAACAACATCCTGAAGATTGATTCTCTACTTAGTTTGACCAGTTTATTCGACCTGTAATATAACATTTTGAAGTTTTCGTCCGACGTTATGCGGGACTTGCACGAGCGTTTGGATATGTGTACTAAACGCGCTAGCAAAAGTAGCTACTTGGACAAAAATAATTGACATTATTGAACAAAACAATTTTTTTTTGTGGAACTAGGATTCCTGGGAGTGCATTCTGATGAAGATCATTAAAGGTAAGGGAATATTTATGATGTAATTTCGTATTTCTGTTGACTCCAACATGGCGGAGAAATGTTTTTTATYTCTGAGCGCCGTCTCAGATTATTGCATGGTGTGCTTTTGCCGTAAAGTTTTTTTMAAGTCTGACACAGCGGTTGCATTAAGAACAAGTATATCTTTAATTCTATGTAAAACATGTATCTTTCATCAAAGTGTATGATGACTATTTCTGTTATTAGATGTGGCTCTCTGCAATTTCTCTGGATATTTTGGAGGCATTTCTGAACAATGGCGCCAATGTAAACTAAGATTTTTGGATATAAATATGCACATTATCGAACAAAACATACATGTATTGTGTAACACGATGTCCTATGAGTGTCATCTGATGAAGATCATCAAAGGTTAGTGATTCATTTTATCTCTATTTCTGTTTTTTATGACTCCTATCTTTGGCTGGGAAAATGGCTGTGTGTTTTTTGGACTTGGCTAACGTAATCATATGTTGTGTTTTCGCTGTAAAGCATTTTTTAAATCTGACACGATGGGTAGATTAACAAGATGGTTATCTTTCATTTGCTGTATTGGACTTGTTAATGTGTGAAAGAAAATATTTTTTGAATTCGCCGCGCTGCCTTTTTACAGGCGGAATGTTTTGTGGGGGGGTTCCGCTAGCGGAACGTGTGTCCTAGAAAGGTTAAAACATATTTTTAAGTTGAAATTGTGCACCAATTTTTCATTTTAAAAGCCTCCCGAGTGGCACAGCGGTCTAAGGCACTGCATCGCAGTGTTGAGGCATAACGACAGCCTGGGGTTTGATCCCAGGTTGTGTCACATCCGGCCGTGACCAGGAGTCCCATAGGGCAGCACACAATTGGCCCAGTGTCGTCTGGGTTTGGCCGGGTGGCTTTACTTGGCTCATCGCGCTCTAGCGACTCCTTGTGGCGGGCCAACTGACTTCAGTTGTCAGTTTCCTCCGACACATCGGTGCGGCTGGCTTCCAGGTTACGCGAGCAGGTGTTAAGAAGCAGTGCGGCTTGGCGGGTCATGTTTCGGAGGAAGCATGACTCGACCTTCGCCTCTCCCGAGCCTGTTGGGGAGTTGCAGTAATGAGACAAGATCGTAACTACCYATTAGTTATAACAAAATTGGGGAGGAAAAGGGGGTAAAATTACAACAACCAAAATATATACTGTTCCCGATTTTCTGGAACCCGACTTGCCTATTGATACAGAGATTTCTGTGCATGTGCTGGATTTTTTTTACGTAGCTGCTGCTCACTCAGCTGCCTACGTAGCTAAAATTGATACAATATTTTTTCCCTCGTCAATCGGCACATAATACCCCATAATAACAAAGTGAAAATAGGTTTTTATAAATGTTAGCTAAATTAAATTAAATGTACATAAGTATTCAGACCCTTTGCTATGAGACTTGAAGTTGAGCTCAGGTGCATCGTGTTACCATTGATCATCCTTGAGATGTTTCTACAACTTGAATGGCGTCCACCTGTGGTAAATTCAATTGATTGTACATGATTTGGAAAGGCACATACCTGTCTACAGTGCATTCGTAAAGTATTCAGAACCCTTTACTTTTTCCACGTTTTGTTACGTTACAGCCTTGTTCTAAAATTGATGAAATAGTATTTTTTCCGTCATCAATCTACACACAACACCCCATAATGACAATGCAAATTAGTATTTTCGAAATTTTTGCAAATMTATTAAAGATTCAGAGCTGAAATGTCACATTTACATAAGTATTCAGACCCTTTACTCAGTACTTTGTTAAAGCACCTTTGGGTATGACGCTACAAGCTTGGCACACCTGTATTTGGGGAGTTTCTCCCATTCTTCTCTGCAGATCCTCTCAAGCTTTGTCAGGTTGGATCGGGACTGTCGCTGCATATCTGTTTTCAGGTCTCCCCAGAGATGTTAAATCGGGTTAAAGTCCGTGATCTGGCTGGGCCATTTAAGGACATTCAGAGACTTGTCCCGAAACCACTCCTGCGTTGTCTTGGCTGTGTCCTTAGGGTTGTTTTACTGTTGGAAGGTGAACCTTCGCCCSKYTCTGAMGTCCTGAGCGCTCTGGAGCAGGTTTTCATCAAGGATCTCTCTGTACTTTGCGCCATTCATCTTTCCCTCGATCCTGACTAGTCTCCAAGTCCCAGGCTCTGAAAAACATCCCCACAGCATGATGCTGCCACCACCATGCTTCACTGTAGGGATGATGCAAGGTTTCCTCCAGATGTGACGCTTGGCATTCAGACCAAATAGTTCAATCTTGGTTTCATCAGATCAGAAAATATTTTTTCTCATGGTCTGAGAGTCCTTCACTGTAGGTGCCTTTTATCAAACTCCAAGCAGGCTGTCATGTGCCTTTTTACTGAGGAGTGGATTCCGTCTGGACACTCTACAATAGAGGCCTGAATGGTGGAGTGCTGCAGATATGGTTGTCCTTCTGGAAGATTGGGGTATTATGTGTAGATTGTGTGTAAAATTATTTAATCAATTTTAGAATAAGTAACAAAATGTGGAAAAAGTCAAGGGGTTTGAATACTTTCCGAATGCATTGCATATGCAAAGGTCAGTACTCCTACTCTGAGACTCTTTGTGCATACGGCCCAGTCTTGATTCATGTCATCTTAAAAGGTAAGTTCTGCCACTTTTCAATCTTATAATCATCATTTCCAGCACCAAACCAGTGTCTACATATGTGAAAACAGACTGTGGTTAAAAAGATAAGGTCCTAAAAAAATGCTTCTCTGTGACGGATTAAAAGTAAAAAACATTAATTTTCAAAACCTGCACCGAGTTTCTAGCCCAAGGGAGGGTATTTTCTTGCTCCCTACATCACCGCGAATCTCAGTGTTTGAATATCACTTTTTTTATGTCATCGGATAGAATACTTTTACCTTATTTTTTTCTACTTAACATTAGAAATGTGCCGTTTTCACATACCTAATGGGTTTCCATGGTCGAGCAGCTGCACACAAGCTTAAGATCACCATGCGCAATGCCAAGCGTCGGCTGGAGTGGTGTAAAGCTCGCCGCCATTAGACTCTGGAGCAGTGGAAACGCGTTCTCTTAAGTGATGAATCACGTTTCACCATCTGGCAGTCCGACGGACGAATCTAGGTTTGGCGGACGCCAGGAGAACTCTACCTGTCCCATTGCATAGTGCCAACTGTTAAGTTTGATGGATGAGGAATAATGGTCTGGGGCTGTTTTTCATGGTTCGTGCAAGGCCCCTTAGTTCCAGTGAAGGGAAATCTTAATGCTATAGCATACAATGACATTCTAGACGATTTTGTGCTTCCACCTTTGTGAAAACAGTTTGGGGAAGGCCCTTTCCTGTTTCAGCATGACAATGCTCCCATGCACAAAGCGAGGTCCATATAGAAATGTTTTGTAGAGATCGGTGTTGAAGACCTTGACAGGCCTGCACAGAGGCCTGACCTCAACCTCATCTAACACCTTTGGGATGAATTGGAACGCCGACTGCGAGCCAGGCCTAATCGCCCAACATCAGTGCCCGACCTCACTAATGCTCTTGTGGCTGAATGGAAGCAAGTCCCTGCAGCAATGTTCCAACATCTAGTGGAAAGCCTTCTCAGAAGAGCGGAGGCTGTTATGGTAGCAAAGGGGGGACCAACTCCATATTAATGTCCATGATTTTGGAAAGGGATGTTCTACGAGCAGGTATCCACATACACTAAAAGTGTGTTGACACTGGTATTTTGCTGGAGATAATGAAAGTGAGGTTGAAAAGTGGTGGAGTTGCCCTTTAAGTGTGAGACCATGCCTTTGAATTATCAAACCATTAAGGAGTGTCAAGTAATTAAATCAACCAATATGTTTGCATAGTATCAAATCAACTAACATGTTTGCATAGTACTCATAGCAATCCCTCATTTCCCAAACAGAAGATGCTCCATAGCAGGGTGCTCATATCAGATTTCTTGATCCAACATCCTCTCACTCTGTATCGCTTACAGTCAGTAGACATGGAGGATGGGAAGCCTGATCTGCTGCTGGTCAAAGAGGAGACAATAGAAGACGGACCAGCGAGCATTGATCTGCTGAGTGGACTAAAGATGGGGGAGCAAGGTAAGGGAGAAATACATATTTACATTTTCGTAATTTAGTAGACACTCTTATCCAGAGCAACTTTACAGGGAGCAATTAGGGTTAAGTACCTTGCTCAAGGGCACATTGACAGATTTTTCAACTAGTCGGCCCAATGCTCTTAACCACTAGGCTACCTGCCTACATACAGTAATAGATCTTCATTGGGAATAGTGATGCGCATGGCTATTTTCTTTCCTATATTTTCTTAATTCATAAAATAATGTATGAACTTGACCAGGTAATTGACAACAAAAAAACTCTGCCATGTTTGTAAAGTCTATTTTGTAACCTCTTCCTGCAGGTGGTTGGCTGGAGGGTAACAGAGGAGACTGGCCGACCATTTTGGATTCCCAGACCCAGACCGGTGCAGCCAAGGGCCCAGGGGACAACATCACTGAGCAGGCCAGGACCAGAGGTGACATAGTGGAGGTCAGTGGATGGGACAGCGTCCTCAACTCTGGACTGGGGAACAACACTGTTAACCACTACCAGAAACAGACAGTCGAACACAAAACAACATCCAAATTTAGTCTCCATGACAACAGACTGGCTGAGACCAGGGCGAGGCATAGATTTGGTCCATGGGGACTGGGAGGTATCCATATGAGGCAGGAGAGAACAGACACAAACTCTGCTAGCGATACTCCATCCTGCTCCTATAATTGTGATTCAGAGACACCTTTGGCGCCTCAGGTTAACCCCCTAACAGGCGCTGCCTTCAGCCTGCCTTCTTTAGGATCTATCAACTGGAACATGGACCCTGCGACAACACAGACACTCCCTGGCCTTCGTCCTTCTCACGCTCTCCTAATGTTAAACCAGACCTCAGACAATGCCAGTGCTTCAACTTTAAATGGCTACACAAGCCCATTGACAAATGACAGTAGTAGTGATGCTATCAGTAGATCCGGTGGCAAAGAGAAGCGCTTCCTGTGTTCATTCTGTGGGAAAGCCTTCCGTTTCTGCAAACAGGTGGAGATCCACCAAAGGATGCACACGGGGGAGAAACCATTCGGCTGCCACTTGTGCCAGGCCAGTTTTTCACAATCGTCCAGCCTGAAGAGGCACCAGAGAGTCCACACAGGGGAGAAACCCTACAGCTGCCCCCAGTGCGAGAAGAGGTTCTCCCGCCAGCACCAGCTGAAGATGCACCTGAAGGTCCACACGGGAGAAAGGCCATTCGACTGTACTCACTGTGGGAAGAGGTTCTCGGAGAGGAGATACCTCAAGATGCACCAGCAGAAAAACCATTCCACTATAACATAGGAAGTAACCATTCCACTCGATAGCTTCTGATGCTAAGATCAACCCCTGCATTAAAGGTAGACGCAGCAAGATGACATAGATGCATAAAATAAGCAGCAGTTGTGGGTCAATCGTTGAAGTGCAAGGCCCAGACATTGTGTGATATACAGTTGAAGTCGGAAGCTTACATACACCTTAGCCAAATACATTTAAACTCAGTTTTTCACAATTCCTGACATTTAATCCTAGTAAAATTCCCTGTCTTAGGTCAGTTAGGATCATCAATTTATTATAAGAATGTGAAATGTCAGAATAATAGTAGAGAATTATTTATTTCAGCTTTTATTTATTTCATAAATTCTGATGGCCACTCTCATACTTTGACTTTGTTGTCCTTAAGACATTTTGCCACAACTTTGGAAGTATGCTTGGGGTCATTGTCCATTTGCGATCAAGCTTTAACTTCCTGACTGATGTCTTGAGATGTTGCTTCAATATATCCACATATTTCCATCCTCATGATGCCATCTATTTTGTGAAGTGCATCAGTCCCTCCTGCAGCAAAGCACCCCCACAAGATGATGCTGCCACCCCCGTGCTTCACGGTTGGGATGGTGTTCTTCAGCTTGCAAGCCTCCCCCTTTTTCCTCCAAACATAACGATGGTCATTATGGCCAAACAGTTCTATTTTTGTTTCATCAGACCAGAGGACATTTCTCCAAAAAGTACGATCTTTGTCCCCATGTGCAGTTGCAAACAGTAGTCTGGCTTTTTTATGGCGGTTTTGGAGCAGTGGCTTCTTCCTTGCTGAGCGGCCTTTCAGGTTATGTCGATATAGGACTCGTTTTACTGTGGATATAGATACTTTTGTACCTGTTTCCTCCAGCATRTTCACAAGGTCCTTTGCTGTTGTTCTGGGATTGATTTGCACTTTTCACACCAAAGCATGCTCATCTCTAGGAGACAGAACGCGTCTTCTTCCTGAGCGGCTGCGTGGTCCCATGGTGTTTATACTTGCATACTATTGTTTGTACAGATGAACGTGGTACCTTCAGGCYTTTGGAAATTTCTCCCAAGGATGAACCAGACTTGTGGAGGTCTTTTTTCTGAGGTCTTGGCTGATTTCTTTTGATTTTCCCATGATGTCAAGACAAGAGGCACTGAGTTTGAAGGTAGGCCTTGAAATACATCCACAGTTACACCTCCAATTGACTCGAATTATGTCAATTAGCCTATCAGAAGCTTCTAAAGCCATTGCATCTTTTTCTGGAATTTTCCAAGCTGTTTAAAGGCACAGTCAACTTGGTGTATGTAAACTTCTGACCCACTGGAATTGTGATACAGTGAATTAATCTGTCTGTAAACAATTGTTGGAAGAATTACATGTGTCATGCACGAAGTAGATGTCCTAACCGACTTGCCAAAACTTTAGTTTGCTAACAAGAAATTTGTGGAGTGGTTGAAAAATGTGTTTTAATGACTCCAACCTAAGTGTATGTAAACTTCCGACTTCAACTGTATAAGACATATAATACAATATTGTGTTACAGCCTGAATTTAAAATGTATTACATTTATATTTTTGTCACTAGGCTATACAATACCCCATAATTTCAAAGTGGAATTGTGTTTTTCAAACGTTTTACAAATGAATTACAAATGAAAAGCTGAAATGTATTGAGTCAATAAGTATTCAACCCATTTCTTATGGCAAGCCTAAATAAGTCCAGGACTACAAATGTGCTTAAGTCACATAATAAGTTGCATGGACTTTGGTGCAATAATACTGTTTAACTTGATTTGTGAATGACTACCTCATCGCTTTACCCCACACATAAAATTATCCCTCAGTCAAGCAGTGAATTTCAGACACAGATTAAACCACAAAGACCAGGGAGGTTTTTCAATGCCTCGCAAAGAAGGGCACCTATTGGTAGATGGGTAAAAATATAAATATCAGACATTGAAAATCCCTTTCGTTACACTTTGGATGGTGTATCAATACACCCTGTCACAACAAAGATACAAGCGGCCTTCCTAACTCAGTTGCTGGAGAGGAAGGAAACCGCTCAGGGATTTCACCATGAGGCCAATAGTGACTTTAAAACGGTTACAGAGGATAATGGCTGTGATAGGAGAACACTGACACAACAACATTGTAGTTACTCCACAATACTAATCTAATTAACAGAGTGAAAAGAAGGAAGCCTGTACAGAATAAACATATTCCAAACACACATCCTGTTTGCAACAAGGCACTAAAGTAATACTGCAAGAAATGTGGCAAAGCAATTCACTTTTTGTACTGAATAAATACAATGTGTTATGTTTGGGGCAAATCCAATCCAATACATTACAGAGTACCACTCTCCATATTTTCAAGCATAGTGGTGGCTGCATCATGGTATGCTTTTAATTGTTAAGGACTGGAGTTTTTCAGGATWAAAAAAAATGGAATGGAGCTAAGCACAGGCAAAATCCTAGAGGAAAACCTGGTTCCGTCTGCTTTCCACCAGACACTGGGAGATTAATTCACCTTTCAGCAGGACAATAACCTAAATCACAAAGGCAGATCTACACTGTATTTGCTTACCAAGACGACAGTGAATGTTTCTGAGTGGCCGAGTTACAGCTTTGACTTAAATCTACTTGAAAATCTGAGGCAAGACCTGAAAATGATTGTCTAGCAATGATCAACAACCAATTTGACAGGGCTTGTAGATTTTCTTTTAAGAATAATGGGCAAATGTTGCACAATCCAGGTGTGGAAAGCTCTTAGAGACTTACCAAGAAAGACTCTCAGCTGTAATCACTGCCAAAAGTGCTTCTACGAAGTATTGGCTCAGGGGTGTATTTTGAATTCGAGCTGTAACTCAAAATGTGGAATGAGTCAAAGGGTATGAATACTTTCTGAAAGCCCTGTATATAAGCCTAAAAAGTCTATTACATATTGTGTTTGTGCTAGTAGTATTACTAGTATTATTAGTAGTACTAGTATTACTAGTATTTGTAGGCTATATGATGTAAACAAATGTTTATTTCATTACTTCCATTTAACTACTTAATGTTTTTTTCCCCACAAGAAACTTTTAATGAGTATACTAATACAGTTTATCATGTTCATGCAGATTTTTTGTTGTGGTGTTTTCATCTGGTGAATATAAAACTTGCTTGTTTAATAAACAAAAAATGTGACTTTCATTCTAAGATTTTCATTGACTCTCTTTTGTATACATCACATCGGATCTCACCCTATTCTGCATATAACCGACAGCACTTTATAACCAATATACACTTACTAAATATACCTACACATACCCACACACTAACAAACACCTACTGTACACGTCAAAATAGTTTAGTTAGGTTTGTCTGATGACTTTTGACTTAGCATAGCGGACTTGTTTTTTTACGCACATCATATTTATGTCCACCATGATGGATTTAACAACAATGAAGTCATTCTGTAACTACAGTATAGGACTTAAACGTAGTGGGGATGGCTAAACACTCCATGTCAGGGTTTTTTTCTGGATCAAAATGGGGCATATGTGGTGGATGTGACAGGGGGCATGGTCAATGGTGCGGTCGCTGACTGTCTAGCTTTTATTTAGGTGATTGTTAGTTCTTAATGATGATCTTATTAAAATATATAGGTCCATTTATCTTTATCAGTTCACACTGAAAATGTTTTTTCATCCATGTTTATTTTTTATATATACTTTTTTTTTACTGTTTGGACATAGGCTGCGTGGGGGGAAAAACCCTGCATGTTGAAATTGTGTTTATATCTGTGTGTGCATGTGTACATACCTAAAGGAGTATACTGTATGTGTGTGTAATCTGTATTATGTCTCTATTGCAGGAGGAGGAGAAGAAGGGGTATGAGGAGGGTCTGGGGAACCCTGAACGGACCATGGTCACGGAGGAAAACCAGAATACACTTTCTGAACCCACAGAAGAACCAACGGAGCAGCACAGGACCACACACAGTCTCACTGAGGTGAGCCCACTAAACTACTGTCTGAATGGTACTAGGTTAGTGCCCGTATCCACAAAGCCTCTCAGAGTAGGAGTGCTGATCTAGGATCAGTTTCGCTTTTTAGATCATAATGAATAAGACTATGTAGACATGCGGGGACCTGATCTTTGATCAGGGCTTCTACTCTGAGACTCTTTGTGGATACGGGCCCAGGTCTTGATACATTTTGTCTTAAGTGTGGGATCATGCCTTTGAATTATCAAACCATTAAAGAGTGTCAAGTAATCAAAGGGTCGTTACGTTTGATTTCAATCCCTTTTTAACTGCACTCATTTTGATTTAAATGACACTTTCCATACTTGCCCATGGTAGAAGGGTCAGAAAGTTACTTTTTTTACCGGAATCTCAAAACGTTCAGGAGATAGGTGCTCAAAGTTTTGCATACCCCACCATACCATGAGACAGCCATGTCTTCATTTAATCTGTTAAACTCAGAGATTGTTTTGGTCCTCAGATCCTTAAGTGGTACCTACTTCGTCAATTTCAGTCAGAAAATAGAAAGTGACATATCATTCGAAAGCTACAGCACTTGTCTTTTTGGAAATCGAGCTCAAATTAATCTTACTGCTGGCAATGTCATAAGAATGCCCCCCCCCCCATGTCACCAAAAGGCCAAGTTACCAAAAGTGCAAAAATTTTGTATGCATGGAAAGGGTGGTCATCGTAATGCAATGCAATGACATTACCTTGAATGTAGCCTTGTTGCGAACCGGGCTTCCCTAAAACGAGAAGCCTGGGGAAGTTCCATGGCAGAAATCAGCCTAAAGAGGAGTGAGAACCCGGTGTAAATCAGTGACGCCTRGCAACACATCAAACCAATCAAATGCCTTGCTTGGGCGGAGCTCCAAAGGTGCTCACCAGATTAGTGCCGTAGGAGCAACTAAAAGGACTAAAAACAAGCACCAGTGACAAAACATTTTAGAATGTTTGCAGCATGCTGGTTTTTACTGCATTTTTCTGTTACTCAAGATGAGCTAAAGCTGCTGCAGGAGGGGAGAAATGGTCTAGAATTTTGACATTTCTGGAGTGATATTTGTCTGTGCAGGCTAGCATGAGGCACACGAAGTAGCTAGTCACAGGGTTTGTTTTGAGAAAAGTCCAGAGAATTGAATGTTAATTTCTCTACGTTGTTTTAGAGATTTTGGCATTACGTCCAACCGGCCTTACAACCGCAGACTATGTGTAACCTCGCCAGCCCAGGACCTCCACATCCAGCTTCTTCACCTGCTGGATCGTCAGAGGGGGGAGGGCGGGGTGCTAAGGAGTACTTCTGTCTGTAATAAAGCCCTTTTGTGGGGAAAAACTCATCCTGATTGGCTGGGCCTGGCTCCACAATGGGTGACCATTGCTTCCAAGTGGGTGGGCCTATGCCCACCCATGGCTGCGCCCCTGCCCAGTCATGTGAAATCCATAGATTAAGGCCTAATTTATTTATTTCAATTCACTGATTTCCTTATATGAACTGTAACTCAGCAAAATCTTAGAAATTGTTACGGTCATATTTTTGTTCAGTATAGCTAGCTCCCATTAGCTACTAGCTAGTTCAATTTCGCTCACGATTCTTCTTCTACTTTGAGGTTTATGAGCAGACTACAATCATAAAGTGTATTGCCGCCACCTAATGTAGTAAAATATGACACAAAAAACGAAATATGTTTTAGATGAACAAATTCATACTAACTACCAAAAACAATCAACACTAACCAAAATTCACGCTACTACTTCTGTTAAAATCACAATCTGATCCCTACACAGGGTCAGGAGCCCTGGAGGGCGGTACATCTTTCGCCGCCAGTACCCCTTGCAGGTCATCCGCTGTGAATTCTTTCAGGCCCAAAGACTTTTCTGCCGCAGCCACAATGATGTCCAATTTTTTTATGTCTGGGGTGTATCCACTACCATATCATCAACACTACACCTGTGTGACCATTGGGTTCTCGGTCACCTCCCTGACCAAGGTCTTTCTCCCCCAATTGCTCAGTTTGGCCGGGCGGCCAGCTCTAGGAAGTCTTGGTGGTCCCAAACTTCTTCCATTTAAGAATGATGTGTTCTTGTGGACCTTCAATGCTGCAGAAATGTTTTGATACCCTTCCCCAGATCTGTGCCTCAACACAATCCTGTCTCTGAGCTCTACGGACAATTCCTTCGACCTCACGGCTTGGTTTTTGCTCTGACATGCACTGTCAACTGTGGGATTTAGTTATTGTCAACTTTTCTATTTAGTTATTTTTACTTTTACTCAAGTATGACAATTGGGTACTTTTCRCACCACTGGCAGTATCATATTTCAAAGAACAGCTTGCTTTTGAATTTAACCACACCCTTTGAGCTATGACACCAACCAATAACATCCTTTCTCTTCAGTGTAAATGAGGCCCGCCGTTTGGTGTGATGCAGACTCGGTGGAGAGCGCGAGACTGAAGTGACCTCGTCTTTACTTTTTCCCCTCCCCAGTGTTTACCCGATAAAGTCATGTTAGAATATGTAAGTTATCCGTTGAGAGCTTTTGTTTTGAACCCCCTACTGTGTTTTAGCTGTCAAACTTATGGTAATGTGTAGGAAGAATATTCCAAGATGTGAGAAGTGTGTAGGAGGGCATGGGACAAAGGGGTGTGTTTCAGTGGAAAAAGCTGTGTCAATTGTGGGGGTGCCCATATTGCTGGGGATCAGAAGTGTCTGGTGCGAGAGAGACAGTTTGAGGTTGCCGGGGTTCAAGCAGTGCAGAAAGTGTCAAGCTGAGGCAGTGAGGAAAGTAGATGATGATGGGCAAAGGGTGAAGGAGCCTGAGAGGATCCCTGTGAGTAGTAGGCCAGTACAGAGTGACCCAAGCTATTTGTGCTTTAGTAAGGTTGGCTTCTTGGCGTTTATTGCTATGGTCATTAATTGCACCGTACAGATGGAACAGATATTCCAGAAGATTGATTTGGTAGTAGTAGCAGATACGTTTTTTGGTGTCCGAGATTATAGTGCAGAAGAACTACAGGGGGTTTTGAGAATGGGTTCCATCCTCCCAGGCCAACGGCCTGGTGTAGGACTTTTTAGGGCCAAAGTAGTGGGAAGGGGTGGTAGGTTTGTTGGGGACAGTGGGGGGGTAGGTTTGTTGGGGATAGTGCCGTGTATGTAGGGTAAGATGGTGGTGCAATTAAATTCCCCCAATCTACTTTTCCATTTCCTGTGAACAAAATGTGAAATTCACACTACGACCTGTGAAAGGCAGCAATATGCAACTAAGGGTCTAGTCTGCCGGYAAACCACACAAAGAAGACTGTAAACGGAAGTGAACACAAGAACAATTTCCATGTTTGCGTTTTTGTTGTTATTTAGATGTTTATTAACACCCTGGAATTCAAAATATTAATAATTTAACTTCATAGCATCACATACTTACGACATGTAGTCTTTAATTCGCGTTGGAGACAGGACTTAGTTGATAAGTGTTATCTAGGTAACGCTAGCTAGCTGCTAACGTTAGCTTACAATGGCTAACTGTATGGTTTTTCACACTCAAATAGCCTCCATTATGGAGGTGCTAGCGAATGCAGCCGTGTCAGAGATCTGTAAACTCGTAGACGACGACTATGCAGTGTTTCGTTTGGAAATAACTCAAAGCCAGAAAGAAAACAGGGCATTGCGGAGGAGACTACAGCTACTAGAACTGAAGGTGGCACGGGAGCGCGTCCTCGCCATTCGACCCAGTAGTGTCAAAATCCTCGACAAATACAGAGGAATGGCAAGAGGTACATTTTGCATAAGGCAGGGGTTGTCGCCCCGTTCCTAGCTGCACATGTGTCATAGGTGTTACCCAGAATTGGGTATTGGTCTGTTTTTGGATAGTATGCAATAATTCCCCAGATTATTTAGCAAAGAAACAATATATTCTAACCTGATTATTAATTTACAGCATTTACTATGATTTACTCAATGACAACAATGTAATACATGGAACATAATACATAGATAGTAAAAAATGTTTTGTCACACACTAGATAGGTGCAGTGGAATGTGTTGTTTTACAGAGTCTGCCATAGTAGTGCCTTGCTCAAGGGTATATCAACATATAGTTTTTTTTTTAACCCTGTTGGTTCGGGTGTTCGAACCAGCGACCATCTGGTTTCTGGCCCGACCCTCTAAACACTAGGCTACCTACCTACTATGTCATGAACTTATGAGATGAATTACCTTACGTCCTTGCCATTTCTAGACAGTGTCAATAATGTACAATATACCGTTGAACATTCACAGTAGCTAATCTAACCACCTCTTTCCCCCCAATAACTCTTTCAGGTGAAGGACATCTCACTGGAGGCCACAGGAGCTTTGTGAAGCCCGTGGTACACAATACATGGAGAGATGACCAACCAATCACTGTTGATGAGGGGAGTGAAACCTCAACCCAGCATGTTATCGTGATAGAGGTTAGTGTAATAGTGTTGCATAAAACATTTGTTATTTGTAACTCAAATGTGGCCTGTTTAGCGCTCCCGAGTGGCGCAGCTGTCTAAGGCACTGCACCTCAGTGCAAGAGGCATCACTACAGTCCTTAGTTCGAATCCAGGCTGTATCACATCCGGCATGTGATTGGGAGTCCAATCAGGGCGGCGCATAATTGGCCCAGGTTTGGCCGGGGTAGGCTGTCATTGTAAATAATAATTTATTCTTAACTTAATTATTCACTTGCTTAAATGT
Source organism: Salvelinus sp. IW2-2015 (assembly GCF_002910315.2). Lineage (NCBI taxonomy): Eukaryota > Metazoa > Chordata > Actinopteri > Salmoniformes > Salmonidae > Salvelinus > Salvelinus sp. IW2-2015. The sequence continues at coordinate 48,257,854 of NC_036853.1, forward strand.
ATATCCTAATTCATCTGCCATAGAGGCATTGTTATCTTCCCTACGACATTGTTATCCAACTCATGTACCGGTAATAACCTCCTCTCTTTTTGTGTCAGTCTGCAGATGCAGAGGCTGCAGGTCCTGGGGTTAAGCTGGAGAGGTCTGAAGGAGAAGAGGACCTACGGCACAGCAGAGACATCCAGACTGGTGCGGCTACAGAGCCCCCTGTAGCCACAGAGGACCCCACCACCACCTCAGTGCGGCCCAGGACCCGACGAAGCATCACGGAGGTCAGTGGAACGCCGAACGCCGTCCTCAAATCAGACACGAAGACTTTATCGGGGCTGGGGCGACTGGGCTGTCCTCCTGCTCCCTGCACAGAGTATTTACTTTACGGTAGCCCGAGGACGGTTCTGTCCCGTAAGGACTCTGACGCGTTACAGACTCACAATGATCCGTCCTGTTCATACGCTACAGAGACACAGATGATATCTGGTGACATGCCTGTGGGCTTAGATACACAGACTAATCCAATGAGAGGGGACTGGAACCAGTACAGCAGTAGTGTATACTCTGAAGGGTTCCTAGATAAGAAAGGGGAGGGTCTGGTCGTAGATGAGGTCACTGTGAAAGTGGAGAGCGACCCTCCTCTGACATGGAATGCAGACAAGGCTCACTTAGGAAAAGGACACTCGCAGAGCAACACCAGTGACTTCTTAGACTACAGAGAAAGCTCAGAGACRAATCTAAATGTAGCAACCCACTCCCCTTTACACCGAGTGACCATGTTGATGGCACCTTCCAAATCACAAGGCCATGTCCTTTTCGATCAGGTATCGAACTCAAACGACCAAAAGGCCAAGGCGCGGGAAGGGGGAGCAACAACGGGTGGTAAAGAGAAGCGGTTCCTCTGCATGTTTTGTAACAAAGGCTTCAGCTGCTCCCAGAAGGTGGAGATCCATCAGAGGGTCCACACAGGGGTGAAACCCTTTACCTGTAACCAGTGTCACATGCGCTTTGCCCATGCGGGTAACCTGAAGAGGCACCAGAGGGTCCACACAGGGGTGAAACCCTTCAGCTGTACCCAGTGTCACATGTGCTTCGCCCAGGCTGGTGACCTGAAAAGGCACCAGAGGGTCCACACAGGGGAGAAACCCTACAGCTGTACCCAGTGTCCCATGCGCTTCGCCCAGGCAGGTGACCTGAAAAGGCACCTGAAGGTCCACACGTGAGAAAGGCCATTTGCCTGTACGCACTCCAGGAAGAGGTTCTCTGAAAGGAGCTACCTCGGGAGACACCAGCAGAAAAAACATTCCACTCCATATCTTCTGATGTGTACATCAAACCCTGCATTAAAGACAAAGATTCATTTTCATTGTTGTCAACAGAAAAGATCCACAGATGCATTTGGAATAACGAGAGTAATCAATTTCAGTGTTGAATATTCCTGAGTAGAATATTGCATCCAGACGTGTGATATATAAGCCTAAAAAGTCTGTTTCATATTGTGTTTGTACTGTGTAGGATATATGATGTTCACAAATTATGTTTCATTACTTCCATCCACTAATAAATTTTTTCCCAAGACACTTTTAATAAAAAATGAAGTTCATGCAGATTTCTATGTGTGGTATTCATATGGTGTATTTGACACTTGTTTATGTTCAATAAACCCAAAATGGGACTTTTCATTCTAAGGCTTTCATTAAGAAGGCGCTTTATAACCAATATAGACTTAAATATAATAAATATACCTACACATATCCACACACTAACAAACACCTAATGTACATGTCAAAATAGTTTAGTCAAGTTTGTCTGATGATGACATAGCTAACTTATATTTACCCACACCATATTTTATGTCCACCATGATGGGTTTAACGACAATGAAGTCATTCTGTGACTACAGTATAGGACTTAAATGTAGTGGGGATGGGTAAACACTCCATGTTGAAAGTGTGTTATTATCTGTGTGTATGTACCTGAGGGGAGGGAGTGTATGTCTGTGTAATCTGTATCGCCTGTCTTTTCCAGGAGGAGGAGGGTCTGGGGAACTCTGAGGAGACCATGGTCATGGAGGACAACCAGACTACACCTCCTCTTGAACCCACAGAGGACCCAGCTGAGCAACACAGAACCACACACAGTATCACTGAGGTGAGCCAACTGTAAACTATTGTCTGCATGGTATTAGGTCAGGGCCCGTATCCACAGTGTCTCAGAGTAGGAGTGCGATCTAGGATCAGTTTTGTCTACATACTCTTAATGAATAAGAATATGTAGACAGGTGGGGACCTGATCCTCGATCTGAGACTTTGTGGATACGGGCCCAGGTCTTGATACATTTTGTCTTAAGTATGGGACAATGTCTTTGACAATGTCTTTGAGTTATCACACCATTAACATCTAACCAGTAGCAAATTAACTTACACTTACATGGCATAGTACTCATAGCAATCCTTCATTGCCCAATCAGAAGATGCTCCATAGCTGGGTGCTCATATCTGATTTCTTGATCCAACATCCTCTCACTCTGTATCTCTTACAGTCAGTAGACATGGAGGATGGGAAMCCTGATCTGCTGCTGGTCAAAGAGGAAATAGAAGATGGACCAGAGAGCATTGATTTGATGAGTGGACTAAAGATGGGGGAGCAAGGTAAGGGAGAAATACATATAGCCTACATACAGTAATAGATCTTCAATGGGAAAATWTATGTCCCCGACAATTTTTTGGTCTTCATTTTCTTCATTCATTCATTAAATGAAACTTATGTTTACATACACATAATGTATGAACTTGACCAGGTAATTGACAAAAAACTCCATATGTAGAGTTTTCTCTGCCATGTTTTTAGTCTATTTTCTAAACTCTTCCTACAGGTGGTTGGCTGGAGGCTAACAGAGATTGGGCGGCCATCTTGGATTCCCAGACCCAGACCGGTGCAGCCAAGGGCCCAGGGGACAACATCACTAAGCAGGCCAGGACCAGAGGCGACATAGTGGAGGTCAGTGGATGGAACAGCGTCCTCAATTCTGGGCTGGGGAACAGCACTGTTAACCAGAAACAGACAGTTGATCACAAAACAACATCCAAGCTTGGTCTCCATGACAACAGACTGGCTGAGACCAGGGCAAGGTGTAGATTCGATCCGGGACAGGGAGGTGTCCGTATGTTGCTGGAGAGAACAGACGCTGCTAGCGCTGCTCCTATAGTTGTGATTCAGAGAGACTGATGGCGCCTCAGGTTAACCCCCTAACACAGTGGTCACTAACCTTTTCTGAGTAAAGATCACTTTCTGAGTCAAAATGCAAGCTTATACAACATGAATCTATTAAAAATAGTACTGTAGCAATGAGGTTTGTGCAGTAGGCTATAGGCCCAATACATTATCACTGCATATTGGCTTTGCTTGACTTTCCATGCCAATGCATTGTTGTTTGGACAATTTGTAAAACTTATATTTCAAAATCTGAGATAGGCCATATGATCAGTTGTTGTATTACTTGTGAGGCATCGCTGAGTGAGCGTACATTTAAATAATTTTTTTCATTTTACTGAGCTGATGGTGCCTGCATCTGATGGTCCGTCTCAGCTGAGGGAGAGAGCGGCAGATAGGCCTCTCAATGTCCCTCCACTCTCTCTTTCCGCTGCTGTCACTGACCAAAAAGGTCTGGAGTCGCACCCCATTATGTCTGCCTCATGCACATGTTGTTGCTCCGATGAAAAGAGAAAGTGAAATATTCTTCAATATATAAAAAAAACAACCCGCTAATAATAACAACAAAGCAAGCCTATCAATACACTTTCCTACTCATTCATTACAACTACAGTGCTTGTTGTAGTGCCAGTGGAAGTAGGAAGAATGTGCATTGTATTGCTTATAAACGTGTTGAATACAAAGTGTTGACAGGGCTGAGTAAGAACTTAAACATGAGCTCACTCATAAAAACAGCAGCTCTTTGCTATTCGTGGACAGTCTCTCTCTAGTCATGATTTTAAACGTTTTAAAATCTCACAGCATCAACTTTGCTGTAGCTGTCTMTTAAGCTTTCTACGTTACTGCAGACACGGTAATCTGAGCCGTCCGATTGGCCGGAGGTAGGCCTATAGTGCACTTGATTTGCTCTCCGGGCCTGCCAGGAAGGCAGAGTTTGAACCATTTCATGTGTCGGAAGGTACAATGGGAACACAGCTGAATCAGTTGCACCTTCCGCCAACAGTGCGAGACAAGTAAAAATATAAAGGAACGCAAGGCTTTATCATTGTTRTTTTTTACAGAAATGTTTGTCGGTCGACCGGTTGGTGACCACTGCCCTAACAGGTGCTGCCTTCAGCCTGCCTTATATAGGATTTTTCAACTGGAACATGGACCCTGACCTTCGTCCTCCTCACACTCTCCTTATGTTAAACCAGACAATGCCAGTGCCTCAACACTAAATGGCTACACAAGCCCATTAACAAATTACAGTAGTAGTAATGCCATCAGTAGATCCGGTGGCAAAGAGAAGCGCTTCCCATGTTCGTTGTGTGGGAAAGCCTTCAGTTTCCCCCAACAGGTGGAGATCCACCAGAGGATGCACATGGGGGAGAATCTGTTTGGTTGCCACCTGTGCCAGGCAAGTTACTCTCACTCGTCCAAGCTGAAAAGGCACCAGATGGTCCACACAGGGGAGAAACCCTACAGCTGCCCCCAGTGTGAGAAGAGGTTCTCCCACCAGGACCAGCTGAAGATGAGCCTGAAGATGCACACAGGAGAGAGGCCATTCGCCTGTACACACTGCAGAAAGAGGTTCTCAGAGGGGAGCTACTTGAGTCTTTGTAGTTAATTCTGTTGGTTTTGGATGTAGTGGGGAACTAGATGAGGTGAACTGAGGAAAGAATGAGTATGATGAGGCAGATAGATTATATGGTGATGGTTGGTGTTATGGTGTCTGTAAAAATGCTTCACTGATGAAAAGTGACAACTATGTCCCTTTTAGATTTTATAGTGAGGTAAGGATAGTGCCTTAATTCATGTTTACTTGACATGAAGTACTGAAGCTGTGTGTAATGTTGAACCTTTTCAAAAGTATTCTAAAATAAAAAAAATTTAAGCGAGGGTACCAGATTGACAGAAAAGGTCAAGTGTTACCATAGTGAGGAAAGTTATTCTACTTGTCACATCGCTTTGCGCAATAAAAGTACTGTACTTCAGAGTTATGTGAGCGTATAACAATTTTGTTGAAATTAAATACGAAATCAACTCTGTGCTGACAGACTTGGTTATTTTTGTATCATTGCAGGGACTGAGTTTCCCTTATCTCAGTCAAAACAAAGCATTATACTTAATTCTTGAATGAACACATATGGACATTGTTTTTATAATACACTCCAATGGCTCCATATTGTTAGGTACTTGAATCACAGTGTTAGAGAAGGGCTTAACTGTGGTTAACATTGTATAATATCATGTTTCTGTTTGTACAGCAAAGAGTTTCTTATATAAACCTTTATATGCTCTTCTGTACAATTTGTGTTTACAGTCTGCAGTCCATGATGACCTGCTGATATCCGGTGTTGCTGGTGGAAGAGACTGGACCTCTGAGGCGGCTGGTCACAAACCCTGGCCCTGGATCAGAACCCTGGATCAGGAGCCATCGCGCTTCCTTCCCGATTCGGAACTAGGACCGAAACACGAGGGACAAAGACTCCACCACCACATAGAACACAACCAGTGGACAGGTGGATTGAACCACCTCAGTCCTGGTGGTCATCAGAGAGATGGAGGCTCCAGTCAGGGATCCAGTCTGCAGCCCAGACCATTCTCTTCACAGTCTCAGTGCAGGGATGAAGCAGGGCCTGGGGCTGATGGAGATAAACCCTCCTGTTCCTATGATACAACCACCACAGTATCCATTATGAACAGAGCAGATCACCCTGGGCTTCAGCCTTCAGAGAGAGTGGTGGGAGACCCATCTGGTGGTAGTCTATCAGCAAGTCTGTCTTTTCCTTCAGGGTCTCATCTAATGCCTGGTGAATGGGTTCATATAATGTCTGGACCTGGGTCTAGCCTTCCTCAGTTACCTCAGGTTTACCCCACCAATACAGACACGGTCAGGATGGGCATTCACCACAGGAGGTACCTAGSCTATAACACAGAACACAATCCCAACAACACCCAAACAATGGCTAGAGGTCAAGGAGGGAGCTCAAACACTAACCACCTGGTGGTGGCACCTGCTTCTACCTCCTCTGGTGTTATTGGCTCACAACGTGGGAGGCCAAGCGTTAGGTCGGATGCAGACAAGCCGCACGCATGCCCCACGTGTGGGAAGCGTTTCACTGAGGCAAACTATGTGAAGAGGCACCAGACCGTTCACACCAAGGAGAGGCCCTTCAAGTGCAAACTGTGTTACAAGAGCTTTGCCTTCCTGAGTAACCTTATCAGACATAGGAGTGTCCACAATGGGAAGAAATCGTAGCACTGTGGCTTGAGATGTACAAAAGGGGATATCTGGGAACCATTTTTTAGCTGACATAATATAATTATCATGTGAAGTGTCTTGGGACAAGAGGTTAATTAATCACATACCCCTCAACCCTTTGTTAACTGTAAATACCTGTTTTTAGAGAGACAGTAAACCTAGGCTAGAACAAGGACAGTTAAATATTTACCTTACTGAGGTGATGTAGATGGGATAAAGTCGTTCTATTATTTTCTACTGTATTCTTGCTAACACACTGTTCTTTCTAAACAAGTCTGCTCTCAGCTTGAAATATACTGATCATAGGAGATTTGATGTGAGATGTAATAAGCATTACCGTATTTCAAAGAACAGTGCGCATACCTTTTTTGTTTAACCCCCCCCTTTGAGCTATGACACCAACCAAAAAAGACTCTCTTCTTCAGTGTAAACGGAATCGCTGTGTGTATTAACTGTAGGGGTCTCCATTGCTGGAGATCAGAAGTGTCCAGTGAGAGAATGGCAGYTTGAGGTTGCCAGAGTCAGTGTAGTATGCTAAGGTAGTGAAGAGAGTAGTAGAGGAAGATCCAGGGCGAGGGATCCTAATAGTAGGCTGAAGTTAATAGAGAATCAATAGAGAGTGATAGGAATAACGTGTGCTTCGGTTAGCTTGGCTTCTTAGCGTTCATTGAAATGGAATCTAAATCACAYAAAATATATTTTGTGCCAGCTGCAGAGAAGAACTTTACGTGATTTTACTGCAGAAGATTTACAAGGTGTGTTGAACGATAGTGTCCCGTCCTCCCAGGCAGCCGGCCTGGTATAGGATCAGATGGGGCCAAAGTGGTGGAATAGTGAAGTTTTAGGTTATTTATTTATTTTCGTTTTATTTATGAATAGGAAGTTTAAATAAAGAAAGATTATTAAACAGTAACATACAAAAAACAGAACAGCCAGAGGGATTACACAAATAAATAATGATACAAATCCACATTATATCAAATCAAATACAGACATGTACCGAATACATTGCCATTTTGTTTGGCATACGTTTGAATGATTCAACAACAAAAAAATCCAAATCAGATTTTTAACAATTTGACTTTTTCTTCATAAATGTTGAATTTTTATGAAAAATATTCCTAATAAAATAGAGATTTATGACATACTGACGTTCAATTGTGGAATCAGTGTAGTAAAATAATATGTCAAACTTAGATATTTCAATGGTTGTATGCATTTTGTTGCCAAGATATAGTTTTACATCAGTCCAGAACACCTCACTATGTAAACTATTTTCAAAACAAGTGTTCAACATATTCAGTTTATTGTTCACAGAAACTGCATTCACTGGTAACACTAGGTATATATTTAGAAATCAAGCTATTATACGGGTAGAATCTATGGATAATCTTAAAGGAGATCACCTTTACTTTATTGGTCACCATACATTTGTGTGGAGTGAGCCAAGCACGGTGCCAGTTTACATCAAACGATGAAGCCCAACAAAATATAGCAAGAAGGAATAGATTTCCTGTAGAAAATATCCCTTAATGAACGATTGTTGAATTTCTTATCTAGTGAACTTATGCCATTCACCTGGATATCGCTTACAATAGATGTTTCAAAATATGCATTATTCTGAAGTAAAGATTTTATCCCACTAGGTATAGCTTTTATAAGTGTCATATTCCTMGCTTGAAACCTTGAAGTTGTATCTTTCCATACATTCTCTCCACGTAAATTGACTGCCACTAATTCTTACTAATTGGCTAGACAAAGGACAAAGTCTTTTGAGAACCAGTTACGGTAAAATAACATCTTGTTTCTATGTAATATCGAACAATTATTCCATATAAAACATTTATGAGGTGAAAAGTTGTTTATACAGCAAAGCCCAGKACGTTAAAACCTGCTTGTGAAAAGCCGCCAACTTCATTGGAAGTTTACCCACAATATAGGGACTTTGTAGTAGAAAATTAAGCCATCCGAGCTTCTGAAAAACAAAATGAGGTATAATATTCCAGAAACTATGAGGATTTTTTAAGTACCTTTTAACCCAGTTGACTTTTTATATCTGATTAAAGAGAGTGATGTCAAAGACATTTAGACCGCCATTACAAACCCAGTTGGTGATAACATCTATTTTTATCTTATCTGGCTTGTTTTTCAAGATGAAGTTGTACAATAGCCTATCTAAGGTACAGCAAGTGCATTTGGGAATGTCAATAGATGAAAAAAGATAGGATGCACGAGATAGCCCCTCAGCTTTGGATAAAAGCACCATCCCTTGAAGACTTAAATCTCTCCCTAACCATGAGGATCATTTATTTTTGATAGATTCAGTTACAGGATTCAAATTAAGATCATTCACAGCCTTAAGATTTTTGGTGCTCTTTACACCGAGGTAGGTTACAGTATATTTTTTCAGAGATGTTACAATCTGCTGGATTGAAAGCTCCTTTCAGAACAAAGATCTCGCATTTGGAAAGATTTAATATCAAACCTGAGATTTTGGAGAACTGCTTCACAATATCCAATGCTAATCTAGCTTGTGACACATTTTTCAAATTAAGTGAGGTGTCATCGGCAGTTGGGATATCTTAATCTCTCTGGCCTGGAATGTAATGCATTCAAATTGACTTTGATGAACTAATGAGCATAAGGTTTGAGATACTAACAAAAATTAAAAAGGTGAGATTGGACAACCTTGTCGTATTCCTTTGTAAATGTTAAACTTTGAAGATGTTCCATGGCAGAGTTTGATACAGCTATTGCCACCATTATACAGAGTTCTAATAGCATCAACAAAAAATTTACCAAACTTCAAATGCTTAAGACAATGAAAGATCAAATTTGTGACAAATGCTTGTCTGAAAATTAAAAAATAAGATAACAGGGAAGTCATCCAATAGATCACAATACTCAACCAAATCTAACACCAGCCTCAGATTATTAGATATATGGCACCCTTTCATAAACCCTGATTGACATTCATCAATCAGATCATTCAAGCACCACTTTAACCTTTTCGCAAAGATTGAGACTATCATTTTGTAGTCGTTATTTAGGAGTGTGATTGGATGCCAATTATCAATAATTAAGAGATCCTTGTGTGGTTTAGGTATTAGAGTAATAGCCCCTTGCTTCAGAGAGATGGGTAGTTCTCCCTTCTTTATAGCCTCCTTAAAGGTTTCAAGTTAAAAAAAGTGTTATTTCTTCAGAGGTCTTGTAAAATTCAGAGGTTAATCCATCACAACCTGGAGATGTTATTTTTTAATTGAGCAACATGATGTTGGATGTCCGTAATGGATAAATCTTGACAACAAGACCGATTTGAATTCTTCACTAACCGAATTAACATTCTCTATAGAATCAAGGAGATCCTTAGAGTCACTCAAACTATTATCTAAGGAGTAAAGATTATCATAAAACTTAGTGGTAAAGTCTGATAACAACTCTCTATCCTCAGAGGTTACCCCATTAATCTTAAATTTCCGAAGTGTGTTGAGGTCCCAATTAAAAAAGTATCTACTGTTTTTTTCGCCTTTTTCAAGCCATTGTTTTCTGGATCTTATGAAGGCTCCTCTAGCCTTTTCCTCTTATAATGTATCTAGTTGATTCTGTAAATCATTCAATTTAGCTTTCTCATTAAGATCAAGATGCTCAATCTCGGTGATATCAGAGCTCAGCTACCTTATATTTCCTTCTTAAAGCAAGCTGTTTCCCATAAGTAATACAGGCTGAGCAAATTTTAAATTTCAGCAGTTCCCAATATTTCCCATATTCTGCATTAGAGGTAGCTAAATTCCAATAAACAAAAATGTGATTCTTAACCACATTTTTTAAATCATCATGCAATAATGAGTTATTCAATTTCCAATAACCACCAGAGTATTTCTTATCATCATTACTGCACATTCTTAGTCAGCCATATGACTTTATGATCCGCCAGGACTGCAGGCAGTATTTTTACCTCGACAGTGTTGGGCTCAAGACTAGAGGTTATCACCCACAAGTCAATTTTTGATTGTAGTGAACGATCTCTATTACTCCATGTGTACTGTTTCTCTACAGGGATTTTAACTCGCCATATGTCAATTAAGTCCAGGCATTGGAGGAAATTCATCAATTTGTTCACACCAATGTTAGGCCTATGGGCTAATCTATCAGTCTCATTATAATAAACCATATTAAAATCCCCCCCCAACTATAATCTGACTGGGTGGATATTTTCTCAGAAGTAAGTCATTTGGAGGACTAGAACAGTATCCATATACATTAAACAACACAAATAATTTGTCCATGTAAAAGAAAATCCCTTCAAAATGATGTGCTAAAATGTGTAACCCCAGCTGAATGATTAGTCCCGTGGGCCAAGAAAATGTCACTGCCCCACTGATTCTTCACCAAATTATAGTCCTCTTTACATTAATGTGTTTCTTGAACGAATACAAGATCTGCGTTGCAGTCCTTACAAAAAAAAAGCTTTAATCTTCAACAGGTTTCGTATCCCCCTGGCATTGATTGACGTAATCTTCAAGTCCATATACAAAATAGAAAGGAAAATCCTATGCAATCTCAACTCTACCCTCTATAAAAAGGTGCTTCATATACAGTACCAGTCAAAAGTTTTTGGACACACCTACTCATTACAGGATTTTTCTTTATTTGTACTGTTTTCTACATTGTAGAATAATAGTTAAGACATCAAACCTATGAAATAACACATGGAATCATGTAGTATCTAAAAAGTGTTAAACAAATCAAAATATATTTTATATTTGAGATTCTTCAAAGTAGCCATCCTTTTCCTTGACAGCTTTGCACACTCTTGGCATCCATATTATGACAGTGATTCCCTCAACGTCAGCAAGACAACAGAGCTGATTGTGGACTACAGGAAACGGAGGGCCGAGCACACCCCATTCACATCGACGGGGCTGTATTGGAACGGGTCGAGAGCTTCAAGTTCCTCGGTGTCCACCTAGGATCTGTCATGGTCCACACATCAACACAGTCGTGAAGAGGGCATGACAACACGTCTTCCCTCTCAGGAGGCTTAAAAGATTTGTCATTCGCCCTCAGATCCTCAAAAGGTTCTACAGCTACACAATTGAGAGCATCTTGACTGGCTGCATCACCGCTTGTTATGGCAACTGCTTGGCATCCAATCGCAAGGCACTACAGAGGGTAGTGCATACGGCCCAGTACATCATTGGGACCGAGCTCCCTGCCATCCAGGACCTCTATACCAGGTGTTGTCAGAAGAAGGCCCTAGAAATTGTCAGACTCCAACCATCCAAGTCATAGACTGTTCTCTCTGCTCCCGCACGGAAAGCGGTATTGTTGCACCAAGTCTGGAACCAACAGAACCCTGAATAGCTTTTACCCGCAAGCCATAAGACTGCTAAATAGTTAGTCCAGGTAACTATTTAACTATCTGCATTGACCCTTTTTGCACAAACTTTTTTTGGACTCAGCACATACCCTGCTGCTACTGTTTATTATCTATCCTGTTGCCTAGTCACTTTATTCCTAGTTATATGTAGATATCTACAGTACCTCAATTACCTCGTAACCCTGCACATCGACTTGGTACTGGTACCCTGTGTACAATGCATTCTGAAAGTATTCAGACCCCTTCCCCTTTTCCACATTTTGTTACGTTACAGCCTTATTTTAAAATTGATTAAATAGTTTCCCTCATCAACCTACATAGAATACCCCATAATGACAAAGTGGAAAAACTGTTTTTTAAACATTTTGGCAAATAAAAACAGAAATACCTTATTTACATAACTATTCAGACCCTTTGCTTTGAGACTCGAAATTGAGCTCAGGTGCATCCTGTTTCCATTGATCATCCTTGAGATGTTTCTACAACTTGTTTGGAGTTCACCTATGTTCAATTCAATTGATTGGACATGATTTGGGAAGGCACACACCTGTCTAAGTATTCAGACCTTTTACTCAGTACTTTGTTGAACCACCTTTGGCAGAGATTACAGCCTCGAGTCTTCTTGGGTATGACGCAACAAGCTTGGCACACCTGTATTTGTGGAGTTTCTCCCATTCTTTTCTGCAGATCCTCTCAAGCTCTGTCAGGTTGGATTGGGAGCGTCGCTGCATAGCTATTTCACAGTCTCTCCAGAAATGTTCGATCGTGTTCAAGTCCGGGCTCTGGCTGGGCCGCTCAAGGACATTCAGAGACTTGTCTCGAAGCCACTCCTGCGTTGTCTTTGCTGTGTGCTTAGGTTCTTTGTTCTGTTGGAAGGGGAACCTTCACCCCAGGTCCTGAACGCTCTGGAGCAGGATCTCTCTGTCCTTTACTACGTTCATCTTTCCCTCAAGCCTGACTAGTCTCCCAGTCCCTGCCGCTGAAAAACATTCCCACAGCATGATGGTGCCACCACCATGCTTCACCAGGTTTCCTCCAGACGTGAGGCTTGGCATTCAGACCAAAGAGTTCAATCTTGGTTTCATCTTGTTTCTCATTGTCAGAGTCCTTTAGGTGCCTTTTGGCAAATTCCAAGCGGGCTGTTATGTGCCTTTTACTGAGGAGTGGTTTCTGTCTGGCCACTCTACCATAACGGCCTGATTGGTGGAGTGCTGCAGAGATGAATGTCCTTCTGGAAGGTTTTTCCATCTCCACAGAGAAACTCTGGAACTCTGTCACAGTGACCATCGGGTTCTTGGTCACCTCCCTGACCAAGGCCTTCTCCCCCGATTGCTCAGCTTGGCCTYGTGGCCAGCTCTTGGAGTCTTGGTGGTCCAAACTTCTTCAATTTAAGAATGATGGAGGCCACTGTGTTCTTGGGGACCTTCAATGCTGCAGAAATATTTTTGTACCCTTCCGCAGATCTGTGCCTCGACACAATCCTGTCTCGGAGCTCTACGGACAATTCCCTCGACTTCATAGTTCGGTTTTTGCTCTGACATGCACTGTCAACTGTGGGACCTTATATAGACAGGCGTGCGCCTTTCCAAATCATGTCCAATCAATTGAAATTACTACAGGTGGACTCCAATCAAGTTATTTTTTTTTCAGTATAATAGCACAGAGGCTGTCTACTTACCTGGAAAGGAACAAGTACATTGATACATCTGTACAGAAAGCAGGCATTCCTGGTTTCTCTGGTTGCCTGGAACATACTAGTATGATTTGGCACCAGATCCAAACAGCTAAGAAGGACAAGAGAGACCTCTATGTCATCTTCCTCGACCTGGCCAATGCCTTTGGCTCAGTTCCCCATGAACTCCTCTGGGAATCCTTCAACATTTTCCACGTACCAGAACCCATCACTACACTGGTAAAGGCCTATTTCCAAGACCTGCAATTGTGTTTCACAACACCTGACTTCACAACAACATGGCAGCGCTTGGAAGTAGGCATAATGGCAGGCTGTACAATTTCACCTCTGGCCTTCAATATGGCCGTCTTCATCGACCTGGCCAAGGCTTTCCCATAGCACGCACTCCAGCAGGTGTATCTCACTGATCATCCCTAAAGCCAAAACCTCATTTGGCCGCCTTTCCTTCCAGTTCTCTGCTGCCTGCGACTGGAACGAATTGCAAAAATCTCTGAAGTTGGAGACTTTTATCTCCCTCAACAACTTCAAACATCTGCTATCTGAGCAGCTAACCGATCGCTGCAGCTGTACATAGTCCATCGGTATATAGCCCACCCAGTTTACCTACCTCACCCCCATACTGTTTTTATTTATTTACTTTTCTGCTCTTTTGCACACCAGTATCTCTACTTGCACATGATCATCTGATGATTTATCACTCCAGTGTTAATCTGCTAAATTGTAATTATTCGCTCCTATGGCCTATTTATTGCCTACCTCSTCATGCCTTTTGCACACATTGTATATAGATTCTCTTTTTTTTCTTTTTTTTCTTCTACTATGTTATTGACTTGTTTATTGTTTACTCCATGTGTAACTCTGTGTTGTTGTCTGTTCACACTGCTATGCTTTATCTTGGCCAGGTTGCAGTTGCAAATGAGAACTTGTTCTCAACTAGCCTACCTGGTTAAATAAAGGTGAAATAAAAAAATGGCCATGGAAGTCATCATCAGGGCATCGAGATGGGTGGTCGGCGGTGAGAGAACTAAGGAAGGGCTCCGTCTCCCACCTATCCGAGCATACATGGATGACATGACTACACTGACCACCACTGCAGCATGCACCAGGCGGCTACTTGCAAAACTGCAGGATAACATCAAGTGGGCCCGGATGAAAATCAAGCCAAGCAAATCTCGAAGCATCTCCATAGTCAAGGGACAGCTTAAAGATGTGAGGTTCTGCATTGGAGATGACCCAATACCAACGGTGTCTGAGCAACCCGTCAAGAGCCTGGGTAGATGGTACAACGAAAGCCTCCGGGATAAAGATCAAGTGCAGCAAGTAAGGCAGGACATCGCCGACGGTCTTGAGAACATCAACAAGACCCTACTGCCTGGGAAGCTAAAGCTTTGGTGCCTACACTTTGGACTTCTCCCCCGGGTAATGTGGCCACTCACCGTCTATGAGGTCCAAATAACAACAGTGGAGAAGATGGAGCGAACCATTACCTCATACGTGAAGAAATGGCTGGGTGTCCCACGATGCCTGAGTAACATCGGCCTCTATGGCAAAGGGGTCCTTGAACTACCTCTTACAAGTCTAATGGAGGAGTACCAGTGCTCTAAAGTAAGACTTCAGATGACATTGAAGGACTCCAAAGACCAGACCATTAGCAAGGCTGCACCTCCCCTACAAACTGGACGGAAATGGACATCATCCAAGGCTGTGCAGCAAGCAACATCAGCCCTGAGACACCAAGACATTGTGGGGAATATCCAGCATGGAAAAGGAGGCTTTGGCCTGGCAGCAAGCAAACCAACGTTCCATAAGGCAACAACATCTGAACGCAGGAAGCTGGTAGTCGAGGAGGTGCGCAGACAGGAGGAGACTGCAAGAAGTGCAAAGGCTGTCTCTCTTGCTAAACAAGGGCAATGGACGCGGTGGGAAGGTCTGGAGAGGAGAAAGATCAACTGGAGTGAGCTTTGGCAAATGGAGGCAAGCAACATCAGCTTCATCATAAGAGCTGTTTATGATGTGCTTCCATCACCAAAAAACCTACATCAATGGTATGGCGAGGATCCGACCTGCCCCCTCTGCCCAGCTCCAGCGACTCTCAGGCATTTAATGACAGGTTGCAAGACCAGCCTCTCACAAGGCCGCTACACTTGGAGGCACAATCAGATCCTCAAGAGCCTGGCTGCAGCACTTGAGACCAAGAGGAGTGCAACCAATTCATTACCTCCAAAAGCAAGCAATCCCGTCAAAACAACAACATTCATCCGGGAGGGACAGAAAAGGCCCAAGCATCCTCCTACGAAGCCAGAAACTGGACACCTAGCCATGGCCCGGGACTGGAAGATGCTTGTCGATATTGGCCAGCAACTCATTTTTCCACCTGAGATTGCTTCTACCAACCTTAGGCCAGACATGGTACTCTGGTCCCCTTCACGAAAGGCTGTGTACATCATAGAGCTCACAGTCCCGTGGGAAAACTCTGTTGAAGAGGCCTACGAGCGTAAGAAACTGCGTTACACAGAGTTGGCAGCAGACGCAACTCAGCGTGGCTGGAATGCAAAAGTCTGGCCAGTTGAATTGGGATGCAGAGGATTTGTGGCTTCTTCCACCATCAGGTTGCTGAAAGAACTTGGAATCCATGGACAGGCTCTGCGGCAGACCGTCAGAGCAGTTTCTCAAGCAGCTGAAAGAGGCAGCCAGTGGATCTGGATCAAACGGAAGGACCCTTGCTGGGCTATAACTTCATGACCCCCCCACCCCCACCTGAGAACCCAATTCAGATCTGAGGTATGCGGTCAGCTGTAGGGCTGGCTCAGGGAAGAGGACGCCCCTGCCTTGCATAGTCCCTTTGGAAATCTTAATTGGGCATGGGACACAAGCTAAGGCTTGATCACCCTTTAGCTGACCACCTTTGATGAGGGTGTTTAGTGATTAAAGGCCGAAACACCCACTGATTCGAAGGCACACTACTGAGGATGTGTCCCAAAATTGACATCTTAACCCAGTCTAAGAAATAAACCTCCCATGCCACTCTGTCAACATCACGGCAAATCTCATGTGAGTGCATACCATCTATTGGCACAATGGACAGTTTTAACATCTTGTCCCGTGTTTTATGATTCTGATAGAAAACATATCAAGGATGATCAATAGAAATAGGATGCACCTGAGCTCAATTTCGAGTCTCATAGCAAAGGGTCTGAATACTTACTTAAATAAGGTATGTTTTTTTTTGCAAACATTTCTAAAAACCTGTTTTCGCTTTGTCATTATGGGGTATTGCCTGTAGATTGAGGATTTATTTTAAATTTAATCAATTTTAGTATAAGTTTGTAACGTAACAAAATGTGGAAAAAGTAATGGGGTCTGAATTCTTTCCGAATGCACTGTACATATTGCACCATACACAATTTCCTATGCATTGTGTCAGAGTAAAAGGGGGTCCACTCTACTCAGGAGCACTTGTACTTTTCAAATCCCCTGAGTTTATAGCCCCAGCATCGTCACTGCTCATTTTTGATGCCCTAAATCAGTGGCTAATCAGCTTAAATCCAATTGTTTTTTCATAATGGACACATATATTGTGCATAAAATAATTTCCTGTACATTGTGTTGCAGTAAAAGGGGCGGGGTCCATTCTACTCAGGAGCATTTCTAGTTTCCAAATCCTTTAATAGGAGAACACAATAGCTGGAACTGTAACCAGGATCCATGCAATTGTCACTCCGAGGCGGATGCAGGCTCATGCACAGATAGAGACGATAGTTTCAAATCATTCCAAGCAAACAGTTTGAAGCGCACGTATTCGATCTTCCAGAATCGAAATGATACCAAATCGTTTATTTCATTTTTGCACCTTATAAAAAACGACTTTGAAATCACAGGTAGAGAGAGGCTGCAGTAGCATAACGGTGGTGCTGTTGAGTAAATGTTCAATTGTTAAAGAAAGATGTGTTTACAGTCATGACAGAAAAACACAGTACATAAAGACACACACAGCTTCACAGCAAGATCTAAGTGAGTTTMATGTTTTTTTTCTATTTCCTTAAACAGAGATTATAAATAGTGTTTAACAAAATTTTCTTGCTCTATCCCCACATTTCTTTTTAAAGTAGTTATATTACAGTGAACTTTGATGACCCCTATGTAAAAAAATGAACCTGTAAAAATAGCTGGTAGATTTTTTTTTTTTTTTAGATGTGTGCACTAGTAGATCAATAATCCATTGTTATTAACATGGCAAAGCATAACATGCCCATACTGTGCCAGCTCCAAGATTGGAAAAATACTTGTTTACTGTATATTAGGTAACCTAATACAATTTTAACAGTAAAAAATTATTTTAAACATCTTGTCACGTGCTAGATCAATAATACATTGTCATTAACAATGCAAAGCATAACATACACATATTATGACAGCTACAAGATAGGAAAAACACTAGTTTATTGTATATTATAAACTGGGTGGTTTGAGCCCTAAATGCTGATTGGCTGACAGCCGTGGTATATCAGACCGTACGTATATCACGGGTATGACAAAACATTTATTTTGACTGTTCTAATTATGTTGGTAACCAGTTTATAATAGCAATAAGACACCTCTGGGGTTTGTGGTATATGGCCAATATACCACGCTGTATTCAGGCACTCCACATTGCGTCGTACATAAGAATAGCCCTTAGCCGTGGTATATTGGCCATATACCACACCCCCTCGTGCCTTATTGCTTAATTACAGTAAACTTTGAGGGATTATAATTCAATTTCAACACAATTTAAACATTTTGTCACATGACACCAGTAGATCAATAATAGAGTGATTAACATGACACACCATTGCTTCCTTGCGATCTTGGGGAAGAAGATGAGAGGAGGATGTACACCATTGAAGCCAAAGAACAGAAGAGAAGCAGAAGAGACTCCAACCTGACTGCTGGAAGAGGGAACCGACTCAGTGATGAAAGGACACACACCAATTCTATGTAGCCTCTTGCATGTTGTTCATTTAAATTCTTGCCCCTTGGAACTGTCCTTCAGATTAGCCTCTCCTGTCTCTCCATTTCCCTCTCCCTTACAGGTTTCCCAGGGGAACGATGAGGTGCAGACACAGGAGAGGACCTGGGAGGTTTTCCAATGCCTCACAAAGAAGGGCACCTATTGGTAGATGGGAAGATAATAAAAAAAAACAGACATTGAACATCCCTTTGAGCATGGTGAAGTTACACTTTGGATGGTGTATCAATACACTCAGTATGCACACATCACTGAGTACCACTCTAAATATTTTCAAGCATTGTGGTGGCTGCATCAAGTTGTGGGTATGCTTGTCATTGGCAAGGACTAGGGATAATTTTATATTATTTTTTTTTGGGGGGGGGGGGGTAAAGCACAGACAAAAGCTAAGCACAGGCAAAACCTGGTTCAGTCTGCTTGTGAGGTGTCTGTTTCTCAAGCTAGACACGAGCTTGACTTGTCCTCTTGCTCAGTTGTGCACCGGGGCCTCCCACTCCTCTTTCTATTCTGGTTAGAGACAGTTTGCGCTGTTCTGTGAAGGGCGTAGTATTGTACGAGATCTTCAGTTTCTTGGCAATTTCTCGCATGGAATAGCCTTCATTTCTCAGAACAAGAATAGACTGACGAGTTTCAGAAGAAAGTTATTTGTTTCTGGCCATTTTGAGCCTGTAATCAAACCCACAAATGCTTCTTCAATCAGCACAACAGTTTTCAGCTGTGCTAACATAATTGCAAAAGCGTTTTCTAATGATCAATTAGTGCCATTGGAACACAGCAGTGATGGCTGCTGATAATGGGCCTTTGTACGCCTATGTAGATAATCCATTAAAAATCGTCCATTTCCAGCAACAAAAGTAATTTACAACATTAACAATGTCTACACTGTATTTCTGATCAATTTGATGGACAAAAATGTGCTTTTCTTTCAAAAACAAGGACATTTCTAAGTGACCCCAAACTTGAACGGTTGTGTATGTACATTTTATATTTCTGTATTTCATTTTCAATTCATTTGCAAAAAAAATCTAAAAACATGTTTTCCCCTTTTCATTATGGGGTAGATGGGTGGGAGTAAAACAATTKTTTAATCAAATTTGAATTCAGGCTGTAACACAATAAAATGTGGAATAAGTCAAGGGGTATGAATACTTTCTGAAGGCACTGTAAGTGTTGAGACGGTGCGTTAAATCCCCAACGAAGCTTTAGCGTTGTTATAGATTAAATGGAGAGCCAATGTATCCCATTGAGCCCATTCCAGTCATTACCGGGGTGTGTTTGAAAGGATTATTGTTTTAAAATTCAGCAGTCGTAACGTTAACGGAAAAAACGACAGGCACAAGCAAGAGTATGAAAGAGTTACAAGGGTAAAAGCAATCAATCCAGCGATATTTAAGTGACAAGTGGATTTTGCACCCTTCAAACACAGGAAATGGATGGCTGAAAAAGACAGATTGTCAGGTGGGCTGGGCATGCGCATTGCTTCGTTAAAGGCCAAAAAATGAGCAGCCACGCTCCTCTGGGTGTAAACTCTGTGGTTTTAGAAACTAAAAGTGCTCCTGAGTAGAATGGACCTCTCTTTTACTGCAACAAAACATGCAGATAATTGTGTATGGTGCAATTAGTATATCCAATATAAAAAAAATGCTTCGATGCTTCGTGGGTGACTGTTGTTGATGTGTGCAGAGGGTCCCTGGTTCGCGCCCGGGAGCCTGTGCATGAGCCTGTGTGTGTATATGTAACATCGGTTACATATACACACACACAAAATGGTTGACCATTTAGGCTTAAAGAAATAAACAAATAAATCACACATTTTATAGAAAGACATTTCATGATTATTTGTATGATAAGTATAAAACATATTGACAATTGTGCACATATTCCATAATTTTCGCCTCTAATTATTCATAGAAATGTACAAGACGGGACTCTTATTCTGAAAAATTCCAAAAATCTGTGCCCAGAAGTATTTAGTTATACTAGCCTGCTTGAAAGTGGTGTCTGTTTTTATAAATCGTCCTTTACAATGTTCTTGCTGTAAAATATTTGGACATGTAAGAAGTGTCTGTAGAGGTGAGAAGCCGAATGAGATTTCACATGCAAGGTAGAAGAGAATGGACAAGGAGCAAAGAAYATTTCTCAGGACATAGACATATCAGATATTGGCAGAAAGCTTCCATTCTTGTTAATCTAACTGCACTGTCCAATTTACAGTAGCTATTACAGTGAAAGAATACCATGCTATTGTTTAAGAAGAGTGCACAATTTTGAACATGAAAAGTTATTAATAAACAAATGAGGCACATTTGGGCAGTCTTGATACAACATTTTGAACAGAAATGCAATGGTTCAATGGATCAGTCTAAAACTTTGCACATACACTGCTGCCATTTAGTGGCCAAAATCTAAATTGCAACTGGGCTGGAATAATACATTATGACCTTTCTCTTGTATTTCAAAATGATGGTACAAAAAAATACAAAATAACGTTTTTAAAATTTTTATATTATCTTTTACCAGATCTATTGTGTTATATTCTCCTACATTCATTTCACATTTACACAAACTTCAAAGTGTTTCCTTTCAAATGGTACCAAGAATATGCATATCCTTGCTTCAGGGCCTAAGTTACAGGCAGTTAGATTTGGGTATGTAATTTTAGGCGAAAATTGAAAAAAAGTGTCGGATCCTTAGGAGGTTTAAGGGATGCAGAGGCTGTCAGAAGGGGAGAAAGGTCGAGTATCTGTGAAGGTCCGATGGTGGTGAATACCGGTAGGCCTACACTGCAGCCTGAGTAGGCCCTATCACCAGCAGCAGGACCCAGAAATGATTAATGTGAAGAAGGTGGATTTTGTGTCTTTTATAGCGATGGGAGTAAACGGCACTGCACAAGTTGAAAAGAAGTCAAGAAAGATCAACATAATTTCTGCAACTGAACGCTTTCTGGGATTAAAATATTTAATGAGGATCTACATTTTTTTACCTTTATTTAACTATGCAAGTCAGTTAAGAACAAATTCTTATTTTCAATGACGGCCTAGGAACAGTGGGTTAACTGCCAGTTCAGGGGTTAACTGTCTCATGCGATCCCACCCTCTCAGGCCCCAAAGCCTTTATTTTTTCATGACTGAAGGAAATAGGAATGTCGTTTTTGGAAATGTTTAACATAATGTTATTTTCCCTTCACCATAATGGAATTCACATTTATTCGATTTTTCTTCTCACCTCCGTCCAGTTGGTGGCGGCAACACACCATTTGCGTGTAGTTCGCCATAAAACCTCACGGAAGAAAAAGTAAACGGAAGTAAGCGTTGAACAAGAACAATTTTCACGTTAGCGTTTTTGTTAGATTCATTAACACAATGAAACTCAAACTGTGACTCATTTAACTGCACAGCATCACATACTTGCCCCAGGTAGTCTTTACTTTGCGTTGGAGACAGGACTTGGTTGATAGATGTTATCTAGGTAACGCAACCTAGCTAGTAGCAGTTAACAATGGCTAACTGTATGGTTTTTCACACTCAAATAGCCTCCATCATGGAGGTACTAGCGAATGCAGCCGTGGCAGAGATCTGTAAACTCGTAGACGACGACTATGCAGTGTTTCGTTTAGAAATTTCTCAAAGCCAGAAAGAAAACAGGGGATTGCGGAGGAAACTACAGTTAATAGAACTGAAGGTGGCACGGGAGCGCGCAGAGAGGACAACGCGAGATCGCGTCCTCGCCAGTCGTCCCAGCAGTGTCAAGATTGACCGATTCAGAGGAATGGCAAGAGGTACATTTAGCAGAAGGCCGAACTGCGCGGCCTGTCTCTGCACTGCACATGTGTAACTTTAGATGTGATAACCAAAATTGGTTCGTGGTCCGTTTTTGGATAGTATGCAGTAATTCCCCTGATTACTAAGCTATCTTGCACAAAAACACAATATCATATTCTAACCTGATTGTTGATTTACTGCATCTCCTATTATTTACTCAATAAAAACAATGTGATGCATGGAACATAATCAATCAATCTATAATCAATACATTATGAAAGTTGTTACCTTACATCCTTGCCAATTCTAGACAGTGTCAATAGTGTATAATATACTGTTGAGCATTGACAGTAGCTAACCTAACCACTTCTTTAATTAAGCAATAAGCCTGAGGTGATGTGGTAATATACTATGGCTCTAAGGGCTGTTCTTATGCACAATGCAACACGGAGTGCCTGGATACAGCCCTTAGCCATGGTATATTGGCCATATACCACAAACCCCAGAGGTGCCATATTGCTATTATAAACTGGTTACGAATGTAATTAGAGCAGTAAAAATACATGTTTTGCCATACCTGTGGTATACGGTCTGATATGCCATGGCTGTCAGCCAATCAGCATTCAGGGCTCGAACCACCCAGTTTATAACCCCCAATCACTCTCTCAGGTGAAGGACATCTCACTGGAGGCCACAGGAGCTTTGTGAAGCCAGCGGGACACAATACATGGAGAGATGACCAACCAATCACCGTTGATGAGGGGAATGGAACCTCAACCCAGCACATTATTGTGATAGAGGTTAGTGTAATGGTGTTGCATAAAAAATGACAGTTACTTTGTAAATCAAATGTGGTTTGTTTATTTCAGAAAGGCTCCCCTCAGCTATTCACTTGCCATAGGGGAGCGTGTGAGATTTCTCTATGACATTGTTATCCAATTCAACTCATGTACCGGTAATAAACTCCTTTCTCTTGTGTCAGTCTGCAGATGCAGAGGCTGCAGGTCCTGGAGTCAAGCAGGAGAGGTCTGAAGGAGAAGAGGACCCACGGCACAGCAGAGACATCCAGACTGGAGAGGCTGGATCACCCCCTGTAGCCACAGAGGACCCCACCACCACCCCAGCGCAGCCCAGGACCCAACGTAGCATCACGGAGGTCAGTGGAACGATGGAGGTTAGTGGAACGCCGAACGTCGTCCTCAAGTCAGAAACAGACATCGAGACTTTAACAGGGCTGGGTCGACTGAGCTGTCCTCCTGCTCCCTGCTCTGAGCATTTACTTTATGGTAACTCGAGCCCGAGGCCGGTTCTGTCCCATCAGGACCCAAGTGACTCGTTATATACTGTCAATGATCCATCCTGTTCATACACTACAGAGATGATACCTGGTGACATGCCTGTGGACTTAGATACACAGACTAATTCAATGAGAGGAGACTGGAACCGGTACAGTAGTAGTGTATACWKTGAAGGGTCCCTAGATAAGAAAAGGGAGGGTCTGGTCGTAGATGAGGTTACTGTGAAAGTGGAGGGCGACATTCCTCTGACATGGAATGCAGACGAGGCTCAGTTAGGAGAAGGACACTCGCAGGGCAACACTAGTGACTTCTTAGACTACAGGAAAAGCTTAGAGACAAATCTAAATGTCGCAACCAACTTCCCTTTATATGCGTTCAGGGATCGCGACCCAGTGTCAACGTCAATGGCACCTTCCGATTCACAGGTATTGAACTCAAAAGACAGGGCTAGAGTCCAGACTCAGGGAGGGGGAGCCACATCAGGCAATAGTAAAGAAAAACGGTTCCTCTGCATGTTTTGTAACAAAGGCTTCAGCTGCCTCCAGAAGGTGGAGGTCCACCAGAGGATCCACACAGGGGTAAAACCCTTCAGCTGTACCCAGTGTCACATGCGCTTCGCCCAAGCTGGCACACTGAAGAGGCACCAGAGGGTCCACACAGGGGAGAAACCTTTCAGCTGTACTCAGTGTCACATGCGCTTCGCCCAGGCTGGTGACCTGAAGAGGCATCAGAGGGTCCACACGGGAGAGAGGCCCTTCGCCTGTATGCACTGCAGGAAGAGGTTCTCAGAGAGGAGCTACCTCAGGATGCACCAGCAGAAAAAACATTCTACTCTATAACATAGAAAGTAAAAATTCCACTCTATAGCTTCTGAATTTTAGATCAAACCCTGCATTAAAGACAAAGATGAATTGTCATTGTTGTCTGCAGAAAAGATCCACAGATGAATTTGGAATAATGAGAGTAACAGATTTCAGTGTTGAATATTCCTGGGTAGAATATTGCATCCAGACACTGTGTGATATTTTAGTCGTATATAAGCCTAAAAAGTTGGTTACATATTGTGTTTGTACTATGTAGGCAATATGATGTTCACAAATGCCTATTTCATTGCTTCAGTTCAACAACTGATTTTTTRCCCCCCAAGACACTTGAATGAATGTAGTTTCAAGTTAATGCAGATTCTTTTGTTGATGTTTYTGTGGTTTTCATATGGTGTATTTAACACTTGTTTATGTTTAATAAACACAAAATGTGACTTTTCATTCTAAGACTTTCATTGAGACTATCTTTAGTTAGCATGCATCTATATACACTTACTAAATATAGCTACACATATCCACACACTAACAGACACCTACTGTACACATCAAAATATTTTAGTCAGGTTTGTCTGATGACTTTTGACTTATCATAGCTGACTTATTTTTACCCACGACATCATATTTATGTCCTCCATGATGGGTTTAACAACAATGAAGTCATTCTGTAACTACAGTATAGGACTCAAACGTAGTGGGGATGGGTAAACACTATGTTGAAAGTGTGTTTATTATCGTGTGTGTATACGTACCTGAGGGAGTGTATGTCTGTGTAATCTGRATCACCTCTCTCTTCCAGGAGGAGGGTCCAGAGGTTCTGCTGGTGAAGGAGGAGGGGTGTGAGGAGGGTCTGGGGAACCCTGAGGGGACCATGGTCATGGACGACAACCAGACTTCACCTCTTGAACCCACAGAGGAACCATCTGAGCAGCACAGGACCWCACACAGTCTCACTGAGGTGAGCCAACGGAAACTACTGTCTGAATGGTATTAGGTCAYGYCCCYTATCCACAAAATGTGTCAGAGTAGGTTTGCTGATCTAGGAGCAGTTTTGCCTTTTCTATTTGGAAAGGTCCTAGATTAGCACTCGTACTCTGAGACTAGGGGCCCAGGTCTTGATTCATTTTGTTGTAATTGTGGGACGATGCCTTTGAATTATTCGTTTCATTTGATTACTTGACACTCTTTAAAGTTACATGCTAGCTGTACCTGAAAACTTCCAGTCTTTGCACTAAGCTAGTTTGCACTGGCTTGCAAAATTGCCTCTAACTTCCTGCATACTGGACGCAGAGACGTAAAAATTGTATCCACAATTTAATCTGATTCTGGAGAAATCATGAACTATCCCTTTAAAGAGTGTCAAGTAATCAAATCAACTAACATGTTTGCATAAAACTCATATCAGTCCCCCATTGCCCAATCAGAAGATGCTCCATAGCAGGGTGCTCATATCAGATTTCTTGATCCAACATCCTCTCACTCTGTATCTCTTACAGTCAGTAGACATGGAGGATGGGAAGCCTGATCTGTTGCTGGTCAAAGAGGAGACAATAGAAGATGGACCAGAGAGCATTGATTTGATGAGTGGACTAAAGATGGGGGAGCAAGGTAATTGAGAAATACATATAGCCTACATGCAGTAATAATCTTAAATGGGAATAGTGATGCACCTGGCTTTTATTTTTGTATTAAACACATATGAAACAATATGATTACTTCATTTATTAAACAATATCAAAACAATTTGTATAAAATACAATAACTAAAATATGTACACTGAGTGTACAAAACATTAGGAACACCTGCTCTTTCCATGATACAGACTGACCAGGTCTATGATCCCTTATTGATGTCACCTGTTAAATCCACTTTAATCCGTGTAGACAAAGAGAGGAGACGGGTTAAAGAAGGATTTTTAAGCCTAGCTACAATTGAGATATGGATTGTGTATGTGTACCAATCAGAGGGTGGGTAAGACAAAATATTGAAGTGCCTTTGAACYGGTTATGGTAGTAGGTGTCATGCGCACCGGTTTGAGTGTGTCAAGAACTGCAACGCTGCTGGGTTTTTCACGCTCAACGGTTTCCTGACTGTATCAAGAATGGTCTACCACCCACAGGACATCCAGCCAACTTAACACAACTGTGGAAAGCATTGGCGTCAACATGGGCCAGCATCCCTGTGGAACGCTTTCAACACCTTGTAGAGTCCATGTCCCAACGAATTGTGTCTGTTCTGAAGGGAAATGGGGGTGCCACTCAATGTTAGGAAGGCGTTCCTAATGTTTTGTACACTCAGTGTATATCAATATAAGTCAGACATCACCAGGCAAATAACACACTAAAAATCCATGTCTAAAAATCCATCCATGTGTCATGTTTGTTAAGTCTGGACAGTAACATTTTCCTGTAGGTGGTTGGCTGGAAGCTAACAGAGGAGACTGGGAAGACATCTTGGATTCCCAGACCCAGACGGGTGCAGCCAAGGGCCCGGGGGACAACATCACTGAGCAGGCCAGGACGAGAGGTGACATAGTGGAGGTCAGTGGATGGGATAGAGTCCTCAACTCTGGGCTGGTGAACAACACTGTTAACCACAACAAGAATTTTTTTTTTTTTTACACAAATCAACATCTGAACTTAGTCTCCATGACAACAGACTGGCTGAAACCAGGGCTAGGCATAGATTTTGTCTGCGAAGGTGGGGAGGTGTTTGTATGCAGCTGGAGAGAACAGACACAGACTTGGCTAGCAATGCTCCATCCTGCTCCTATAATTGTGTTTCAGAGAGACTGATGACGCCTCAGGTTAACCCCCTAACAGGTGCTGCCTTCAACCTGCCTTCTTTAGGATATATTAACTGGAACATGGACCCTGTGACAACACAGACACTCCCTGGCCTTCGACCTCCTCACACTCTCCTAATGTTAAACCAGACCTCAGACAATGCCAGTGCCTTAACTCTAAATGGTTACACAAGCCCATTGACAAATGACAGTAGTAGAGATGGAATAAGTAAAAGTGGTGGCGCCAAAGAGAAGCGCTTCGCGTTTTTATTCTGTGGGAAAGCCTTCAGTTTCCCCAAACAGGTGGAGATCCACCAGAGGATGCACATGGGGGAGAAATTGTTCAGCTGCCACCTGTGCCGGGACAGTTTCTCGGACTCATCCAACCTGAAGAGGGTCCACCTAGGGGAGAAATCATTCAATTGCCTCCAGTGTGAGAAGAGGTTCTCCCACCAACACCAGCTGAAGATGCACCTGAAGGTTCACACGGGAGAGAGGCCATTCACCTGTCCGCACTGCGGGAAGAGGTTCTCAGAGAGGAGATAACTCAGGACACACCAGCAGAAAATGCACATGGTCCATGTATAGTGAAATGTAAAGTAGTACTAGTTATACTGAACAAAAATATAAATGCATCATGCAACAATTGGGTGAGTTACAGTTTATATTAGGAAATCAGTCAATTGAAATGAATTCATCAGGCCCTAATCTATGGATTTCACATGGCTGGGCAGGGGTGCAACCATGGGTGGGCCTGGGAGGGCATAGGCCCCCCCACTGGTGAGCCTGGCCAATCCTCGGGAGCCAGGCCCAGCCAATCAGAATGAGTTTATCCCCTCAAAAGGGCTTTATTACAGACAGAAATACTCAGTTTCATCAGCTGTCCGGGTGGCTGGTCTCAGATGATCCCGCAGGTGAAGGGTTACATGTGGTCTAAGGCCAGTTGGATACAGCCAAATTCTCTAAAACAACATTGAAAGCGGCTTATGATAGAGAAAAGAACATTCCGTTCACTGGCAACAGCTGTGGTGGACATTCCTGCACTCAGCATGCCAATTGTACGCTCCCTCAAAACTTGAGATATCTGTGGCTTTGTGTTGAGACAAAACTGCACATTTTAGAGTGGCCTTTATTGTCCCCAGCAAAAGGTGCATCTGTGTAATGATCATGCTGTTTAATCAGCTTCTTGATATGCCACACCTGTCAGGTGGATGGATTATCTTGGCAAAGGAGGAATGCTCACTGACAGGGATGTAGACAAATTTGTGCACAACATTTAAGAAAAATAAGCTTTTTGTGCGTATGGAACATTTCTGGGATCTTATTTCAGCTCATGAAACATGGAACCAACACTTTACATGTTGCGTTTATATTTTTGTTCAGTATAGTTTGTTGGTAGTTAATTCTGTTGGTTTTGGATGTCGTAGGGAACTGGATGCGGTGAACTGAGGAAAGAATTAGAATGATAAGGTGATGGTTGGTGTGATGGTATCTGTAAAAATGCTTCACTGATGAAGTGACAACTATGTCCCTTTAGATTGATGCTGGTGTTTTATAGTGAGATAAAGATAGTGCCTTAGTTCATGTTTACTTGACATGAAGTAGTGAAGATGTATGTAATGTTGAACTTTTCGAAAGTATTAAAAAATAAAAAATAAATGAAGTAGTGAAGCTGTGTGTAAGTCCCATATGTGAGTGTATGACAGTTTTGTTGAAATTAAAGACTAAATCGACTGTGTGCTGACTGATTTGTAAAAAAAAAAATCCCAGTCGAACCAAAACATTATACTTCATTCTTGAATCAACATATACAGTGCATTCAGAAAGTATTCTGACTTTTTCAACATTTTGTTACGTTACAGCCTTATTCTAAAATTGATTAAGTCGTTTTTTCCCCTTATCAATCTACACACAATACCCGTAGTCAATTTTGCACATTTATAAAACAATATATTCCAAAAATTACCTTATTTACAAAAATATTCTGACCCTTTGTTATTAGACTCGAAATTGAGCTCAGGTGCATCCTGTTTTAATTGATCATCCTTGATGTTTCTACAACTTGATTGGAGTCCACATGTGGTAAATTCAATTGATTAGACATGATTTGGAAAGGCACACACCTGTCTATATAAGGTCCCACAATTGACAGTGCATGTCAGCACAAGAACCAAGCCATGAGGTCGAAGGAATTGTCTGTGGTGCTCCGAGACAGGAGTGTCAAGGCACAGATCTGGGGAAGGGTACCAAAAAATGTCTGCAGCATTGAAAGTCCCCAAGAACACAGTGGCCTCTATTATTCTTAAATGGAAGAAGTTTGTAACCACCAAGACTCTTCCTAGAGCTGGCTGCCTGGCCAAAATGAGAAATCGGGAGAGAAGGGCCTTGGTCAGGGAGGTGACCAAGAACCCAATGGTCACTCTGAGAGAGCTCCAGAGTTCCTCTGTGGAGATGGGAGAACCTTCCAGAAGGACAGCCATCTCTGCAGCACTCCACCAATCAGGCCGTTATAGTAGAGTGGCCAGACGGAAGCCGCTCCTCAGTTAAAGGCACATGACAGCCCGCTTGGCGTTTGCCAAAAGGCACCTAAAGGACTCTCAGACAATGAGAAACAAGATTCTCTGGTCTGATGAAACTAAGATTGAACTCTTTGGCCTGAATGCCAGGTGTCATGTCTTGGGGAAATCTGCCACCATCCCTACGGTGAAGCATGGTGGTGGCAACCTTATGCTGTGGGGATGTTTTTCAGTGGCAGGGACTGGGAGAGTAGTCAGGATCGAGGGAAAGACGAACGGAGCAAAGTACAGAGAGATCCTTGATGAAATCCTGCTCCAGAGCGCTCAGGACCTCAGACTGGGGCGAAGGTTCACCTTCCAAAAGGACAATGACCCTAAGCACACAGCCAAGACAACACAAGAGTGGCTTTGTTCACACGTACGCCTGCCCCACCTGTCAGAAGCGCTTCGCTCATGCGAACTATGTGAAGAGACACCAGGCCTTTCACACCAAGGACAAGCCCTTCAAGTGCAAATTATGTAACAAGAGCTTCTCCTTCCTGACTAGTCTCTGAATGTCCTTGAGTGGCCCAGCCAGAGCCTGTTCTTGATCCAGATCGAACATATAGGGAGAGACCTGAGAATAGCTGTGCAGCGACGCTCCCCATCCAGTCTGACAGAGTGTGAGAGGATCTGCATAGAAGAATGGGAGAAACCCCAAAATATAGGTGTGCCAAGCTTGAAGCGTCATACCCAAGAAGACTTGAGGCTGTAATCGCTGCCAAAGGTGCTTCAACAAAGTACTGAGTAAAGGGTAAATGTGATATTTCAGTTATGTTTTTTTATAACTGTTTTTGCTTTGTCATTATGGGGTATGTGTGTAGATTGATGAGGAAGAAGAAAAACTGTCATACATTCCAGAATAAGGCTGTAATGTAACAAAATTTGGAAAAAGTTAAGGGGCCTGAATACTTTCCGAATGCACTGTATGGAGCATTTTCTTTTTTTACTTTTTTTTATAAATTGCAATGCCTCCATATTGGTAGTATACTTGAATCAGTGTTAGAGATGGGCTTGACTGTGGTTAACATTTTATAATGTCATGTAATGTTTCTGTCTGTACAGCGAAGAATTTCTTATATAAACCTTTATGCTTTTCTGTACAATCTTTATTTGCAGTCTGCAGTCCATGAAGACCTGCTGATATCCGGTGTTGCTGGCGGGAGAGACTGGTCCTCTGAAGCTGCCTGTCACAAATCCTGGTCCCGGATCAGGACCCTGGATCAGGAGCCGTCACTCGTCCTTACCGAGTCAGAACCAGGACCAAACCATGGGGGACAGAGACTCCACCACAACCACTACATAGAACACAACCAGTGGACAGGTGGTCTGAACAACCTCAGTCCTGGTGGTCATCAGAGAGACAGAGGCTCCAGTCAGGGATCCAGTCTGCAGCCCAGACCCTTCTCTTCACAGTCTCAGTGCAGGGATGAAGCAGGGCCTGGGGCTGATAGAGATAGACCCTCATGTTCCTATAATACAAACACCACCGTATCCATGATGAACAAAGCAGGTCACCCTGGGCTTCAGCCTTTACTGAGAGTGGTGGGCGATCCCCCTGGTGGGAGTCTAACAGGAAGTCTGTCTTCCCCTTCAGGATCTCGCCTAATGCCTGGTGACTGGGTTCATAGAAAGCCTGGACCTGGGTCTAGCCTTCCTGAGCTACCTCATGGTTACCCCACGAATATAGACAGGGTCAGGATGGGCGTTCACCACGAGCGATACCTAGCCTATAGCACAGCACACAATCCCAACAACACCCAAATAATGGCTAGAGGTCAAGGAGGGAGCTCAAAGACTAACCACCTGATGGTGGTGTCTCCTGCTTCTACCTCTGGTGTCATTGGGTCACAACGTGTGAGGCCGAGCGTTAGGACGGAAGCCGGCAAGACGTACGCCTGCCCCACCTGTCAGAAGCGCTTCGCTCATGCGAACTATGTGAAGAGGCACCAGGCCGTTCACACCAAGGACAAGCCCTTCAAGTGCAAACTATGTTACAAGAGCTTCTCCTTCCTGACTAGCCTTATCAGACATAGGAGTGTCCATAATGGGGAAAAATCGTAGCAGTGTGGCTTGAGATGTACACAGGGGATGTCTGGGAACTATTCTTTAGTTGAATTATTATAGTTATCATGTCTAGTGTCTTGGGGTAAGAGGGTAATTAACCACATACCCTTTGTTAACTTGCTATTTGAAATTGGATTGTAAAATACTTATTTTTATGAGAGTTGCTAACACACTGTTCTTTCTAAGCAAGTCTTCTCTCAGCTGTAAAGACCGTGATCATAGGAGATTTGAAGTGTATTATAATAAGCAGTATCTTATTTCCAAAAACAGCGCGAGTACCTTTTTCATTGAACCACACCCATTGTGTAAATGGAAGTGAACAATGACCAATAACTATTTCCACGTCAGCGTTTTTATTGTTATTTAGACTTTTATAAACACCCTGGAACTCAAAATATGATTCATTTAACTGCACAGCATCACATACTTTCCCCAGTTAGTGTTTAATGCGTTCCGGTAACTCAGAGCTCCCCAGGTCACCCGCCTCTCGTGCATATTTTTTGTTCCGGCACCTCCCGATTTACAAATTAAGCACTGATTACATGATTAAACAACCAAAGTTATTCTACAACATTCCCAGATTTTTTTGGTGTCTTGTTTTCGTTCTATTGTAAGGCCTACATGAAATGTACAAAACGTGTTTGTATGTACAAATTCTTGAAAACACATATCGCCATTTTTTATAATAAACTCCAATGGCTCCATATTGTTAGGTACTTGAATCACACTGTTAGACATGGGCTTGACTGTGATTAACATGTTCTAATATGATGTAATGTTTCTGTGTGTACAGCAAGTTTTTTTCAGGTAGCCTAGCAGTTAAGAGTGTTGGGCCAGTAACCGAAAGGTCGCTGGTTTGAATACCCGAGCATGACTAGGTGGGAAAACCTGTTGATGTGCCCATGAGCAAGACACTTAACCCTAGTCGCTTCTGTATGTCGTTCTGAATCAGAGCGTCTGCTAAATGACTAAAACGCAAATGTAATAAACCTTTATGCTTTTCTGCACAATCTTTGTTTGCAGTCTGCAGTCCATGAAGACCTGCTGATATCCAGTGTTACTGGTGAGAGAGACTGGTCCTCTGAGATGGCTGGTCACAAAGACTTGCCCCGGATCACGACCATGGATCAGGAGCCATCACTCTTCCTTCCCGAGTCGGAACCGGGACCAAACCACACAGAGCACATCTGGCGAGGAGTGAGCCGGCAACCGGAGGGTTGCTGGCATCAATATCTCAGGGACCACCTACCACTGAAGTTCCCTTGAACAAGGAACTTAACCCCCTAAACTGCTCATTGGACGGTGCACTGCAGCTGCTCTCTGCTCCAGCCTCTACAACCTAATGTGTGTTTGTATGTATGTGTGTAAATCAGGGGGTTGGATAAAAGCAGAATAAACATTTCCATCACACAATCCCAATAACAATAGCTAGAGTTCGAGGGAGCTCAAAGACTGGCTCCTGCTTCTACCACATCATAACGTGGGAGGCCAAGTATTAGGACAGACAAGCCATACCAGCCGTACGTGTAGGAAGTGCTTCTCTGAGGCTAAGTATGTGAAGAGGCCGTTCACACCAAGGAAAGGCCCTTTAAGTGTAAACTAAACTCAGCAAAAAAAGAAACGTCCCTTTTTCAGGACCCTGTCTTTCAAAGAAGATTTGTAAAAATCCAAATAACTTCACAGATCTTCATTGTAAAGGATTTAAACACTGTTTCCCATGCTTGTTCAATGAACCATAAACAATTAATGAACATGCATCTGTGGAACAGTCGATAAGACACTAACAGCTTACAGACGGTATGTAATTAAGGTCACAGTTATGAAAACTTGCGTGAACGTGTCTTAGGCATGAGGACTGCAGATGCGGCCAGGGCAATACAGCGCTACAGGGAGACAGGACAGCTGATCGTCCTCGCAGTGGCAGACCACTTGTAACACACCTGCAGAGGATCGGTAAATCCAAACATCACACCCGCGGGACAGGTACAGGATGGCAACAACTGCCCGAGTTACACCAGGAACGCACAATCCCTCCATCAGTGCTCAGACTGAGGCTGGACTGAGGGCTTGTAGGCCTGTTGTAAGGCAGGTCCTCACCAGGCAACAACGTCGCCTATGGGCACAAACCCACCGTCGCTGTACCAGACAGGACTGGGAAGAAAATGCAGTACTTAATGCAGTACCATGTATGTAGTATAGGGCTCAAGGTACGCTTACATTCTCACATATTACACATATGTGTTGTTTGGTGTGTTGGCATAGCTAAAACACTGTCATTGAAGTGTAACACTATATTTTTGGTTTGTGCTGTTCTTTGAAGGGAGTAAGTAGTACAGTGTTGCACGAGATCTTCCGTTTTTGGTAATTTCTCTCATGGAATAGCCTTCATTTCTCAGAACAAGAATAGACTGACAAGTTTCAGAAGACTATTTTGAGCCTGTAATCGAACCCACAAATGCTGATGTTTTCAGCTGTGCTAACATAATTGCAAAAGGGTTTTCTAATGATCAATTAGCCTTTTAAAATTATAAACTTGGATTAGCTAACACAATGTGCCATTGGAAGACAGGAGTGATGGTTGCTGGTAATGGTCCTCTGTACACCTATGTAGATATTCCATTAGAAATCAGCCGTTTCCAGCAACAAAAGTAATTTACATCATTAACAATGTCTACACTGTATTTCTAATCAATGGACAAACATTTAGCTTTTCTTTCAAAAACAAGGACATTTCTAAGTGACTCCAAACTTTTGAACAGTAGTGTACATCCTTACTTATCTGCCATAGGGGAGCTTGTGAGACTTCTCTATGACATTGTTATCCAATTCAACTCAAGTACCAGTAATACGACCCAGTGTCCARGTCATTGGGGCCTTCCGATTCACATGGCTCCGTCCTTTTCGATCAGGTATTGAACTCAAAAGACCAAAGTGCCAAGGCGCAGGGAGGGGGAACCACATCAGGCAATAATAAAGACAAACTGTTCCTCTGCATGTTCTGTAACAAAGGCTTCAGCTGCTCCCAGAAGGTGGAGATCCATCAGAGGGTCCACACAGGGGTGAAACCCTTCAGCTGTACACAGTGTCACATGCGCTTTGCCCAGGCTGGCAACCTGAAGAGGCACCAGAGGGTCCACACAGGGGAGAAATCCTACAGCTGCCCCCAGTATGAGAAGAGGTTTTCCCGCCAGCACCAGCTGAAGAMGCACCTGAAGGCCCACYCGGAAGAAAGGRCGTTCACCTGTACGCACTGCGGAAAGAGGTTCTTGGAAAGCTGCTACCTCAGGATACACCAGCAGAAACACCATTCTACTCTATAACATAGAAAGGAACCATATCACTCGATAGCTTCTGACGTTTAGATCAAACTCTGCATTAWAGACAAATATAAATGGTAATTGTTTTCAACAGAAAATACCCATAGATGAATAAAACCCATTAGGCTACAATACCTCTGGCTGTATACAACAATCTATATGTCTTCGAATGGGTCCAATAATTGCTAATGCAGTTGAAGTGTGGAGACAGGCCAACAGACATCTCATGATCTTATTCCCTTTTCACAGCCATTCTCCATTATGGAACAACAACCATAACTTATCGGGCTCAACACCCTTTGTTTTTCCTCAATGGTCTTTCATCCTCAGTGACATATTTGACAATTCAGGTCTTCAAACTTTTCAAGACTTCAGAGAATCATATAATCTCCCAGGGACTTTGTTATGCTCAGCTTGGCTCTCAAAGCCTACGGAGTACCCTGGGATTCCCTTATTGCCACCCATCACCTAGTTGAGACTCTTTTGAATACTCCCAAATCTTTTGGCCTGGTCTCCACTCTCTACTCCAAACTTAACTCGATCGACAAGTGTTCACCTGCGGTCACTTCCATCTGGAACAGAGAACTAATAGGTTTTGGAGAACAGTTGAACTGGAAGGTGATATGGAACAATATTTTATCATCAAAAAACATCTCACCAGTTGATTCATTTAAAATGTATTCACAAATGTTTTGATACACCATATCGCCGCTTCCAGATGAAACTCTCTGGCAATAATCTTTGCAACGGTTGCCCTCTTGGATCAGTCAGGACTTATATGCATATGTTTTGGGATTGCCCAGTGAATCTGTGCTTGAAATTCACTGCTCGACTGAGGGACCTTCCAGATAATTGTATGTGTGGTACAGAGATGGGGTAGTCATTCAAAAATCATGTTAAACACCATTATTGCACACAGAGTGAGTCCAGGCAACTTATTATTTGACTTGTTAACTTCTTATGGCTGCATCCCGCTATCGGGATCGATATGACAACAGCCAGTGAAAGTGCAGGGCGCCAAATTGAAAATTCGGTGCAGGGCGCCAAATTGAAAATGTCATATCATTTTTAAGGTAATCTTGTTGTTAATCCCACCAAAGTGTCCGATTTCAAATATGCTTTTCAGCGAAAGCACTACAAACGATTATGTTAGGTCACCACCAAACCACAATAAGCACAGCCATTTTTCCAGCGAAAGATAGCTTTCACAAAAAGCAGAAATAGAGATAAAATTAATCAGTAACCTGTGATTATCTTCATCAGATGACACTCATAGGACTTCATGTTACACAATACATGCATGTTTTGTTTGATAAAGTTCATATTTATAACAAAAAATCTGAGTTTACATTGGCGCGATACATTCACTAGTTCCAAAAACATCAAGTGATTTTGCATAGCCATATCGTTTCAACAGAAATACTCATCATAAATGTAGATGATAATACAAGTTATACACATGGAATTATAGAATATACCTCTCTTAATGCAACCGCTGTGTCAGATGTAAAAAAAACTTAACGGAAAAAGCAAATCATGCAATAATCTGAGACGGAGCTCAGAACAATAGCCAAATTAGCCGCCATGTTGGGGTCAACAGAAAACCAGAAAATAAATGATAAATGTTTTCCTTACCTTTGATGAACTTCATCAGAATGCAGTCCTAATCCCAGGTCCACAATAAATGCTTGATTTGTTCGATAATGTCCGTTATTTATGTCCAATTAGCTACTTTGGAATTGTTTACCAAACGCGCTAACCAAAGTCACAAAGCGCGTCCACTATAACGTGACGAAATGTCCAAAAGTTCCGTAACAGTCAGTAGAAACATGTCAAACGATGTACTGAATAAATCTTTAGAATGTTGTTAACATACATCTTGAATAACGTTCCAACCGGAAAATAGATTGACTTCAGATGAGCGGTGGAACGGAGGTCCTCCTCATGTGAACACGCATGTGAAAGTATGGTCAGCTCGTGGCAGTGATTACTCATTCCTGTCTCCTTCGGCCCCCTTCACATTAGAGTCATCAGACAAAGTTCTATTGACTGTTCACATCTAGTGGAAGCCGTAGGAAGTGAAAACTCATCAATATCTCGCTGTAATTTCAATGAGAGCTTGGTTGAAAATCTGCCACTTCGGAAAAAATTCAAACAGGAAGTGGAACTTCTCGGTTTTTGCCTGCCATATGAGTTCTGTTATACCTCACATACATAATTCAAACAGTTTTAGAAACTTCAGAGTGTTTTCTATCCATACGAATAATACATATGCATATATTAGCAACTGGGACTGAGGAGCAGGCAGTTTACTATGGGCACCTCTGTGCACCTTTCATCCAAGCTACTCAATACTGCCCTGCAGCCATAAGAAGTTTTAAGCCCTTTTTTACTCCTGAAGTTATTTATGCTCGCTATAACAAAGGGTTTGAATTCTTATTGACCCAAGACATTTCAGCTTTTCATGTTTAATTAAGTTGTAAAAATGTCAAACAACATAATTCCATTTTGACATTATGGGGTATTGTGTGTCGGCCAGTGATAAAAAATCTAAATGTAATCCATTTTAAATTCAGGCTGGAACAACAAAATGTGGAATAAGTCAAGGGGTGTGAATACTTTCTGAAGGCTCTGTAATAGTCGACGGAGGTTATCTGAGGATAAATGATTTGTAACAAACCCACTTTTATCAATAAATAAAGTTGGAAATGCAAAACCTTTGATGGCGTCCCATAGAATCCGGAGGTCGTCGACTGAATTTGTTATTGATCATTATGATTTAATTTGGTTCGATTTCAAATTGATCACAGAATGTAGGATAACCAGATGGAATTCAGTTATTTGTAATATGCAGTTCAGACAATCAAAAAACGTAAGATCATATGAATTTGGAGCGTATGCATGAATAAAGTACATTTTCGTTCCATTATGGATACATTTAAGGCAAGTGATTCTGCCTTCTTGGTCTTTACCCAAGATGGTGATTTTGAGTTTCTTATGTATCATTATGATTACACCTTTAATTTTGTTTGGGGCTGATGAAAAAGCAGACAGTTTGTACAAATGGTTCTGCGTTCTGTGTGTGTCCTTATGGAGCAGGTGTGTTTCTTGGAGCATTGCTATAGCAATATGGTTTCTTGCTAGAATATCAAGACAGCTATAACGTTTGATAGGAAAATGTATCCGTTTCAAATTCCAAGAGAGAATAGCTAGTGTTGATATTGTTTTTCCAGAAAGGAATGTTTTATTAATTATATCATTGTTATCTTTAGTGTTGATAAGCCCATGGATGTGTAACAAAAAGCATGATCCACAGGGAAACTCACCCATTGGTCGTTCCCCACCCAGAAGACTCCCTAGCACCCTCTCCCCGGAATAAAGTAGAGTAGCAGCAAACGCTTGTGGGTGTGCCCGACAGCATATAGCAGCACGTTCGATTGGGCGTCAAGAATTCAGCATAGTACGTTTTTTATAAAGGTCTGGTTATTAAATAGGTAAATAGTTTAATCCATTCTCCATTTCAGGAATTTATTCACCGGTGAATAGTGTAAGGYAATTCTGCCCTATGTTATACAAGAGACCACAGGAAACTTATTTGATCAGATGTTAGTTTGTTTAATAAGGATTGCAAGCCAGATTGCAACCCGGAGTATACACTTACAGTAATTTGCAAGTAACACACTCAGTACAAAAMATGGTGTTTTCCCTTTTTATCCCCTACTGAGGATCGCCCCGCCCAGGGTGATGTCCCTTAACTTTAATACCAAATAAGCTCATAATTAATACAAAGATGTCTCTGCCAGGCGGAGTTCAGCTTATTGTTATTTGCAGTTAGTTTCCCAATCCTCCTTCCTCCTATTGCTATCATGTGCTAGCAGAAGTAAGACTGGAACATAGTTTCAACAGGAACTGAAAGTATAGTTTCAACACACAGGCATCTGACTTTTGTACAGTTGACCTCTTCATGCACTTACAAAGTCTCTACCACTGATTCTTAATCTCAAGCTAAAGCAAAACATTAATCATTGTACTTTTGTAATTACAGGTATTCCTATAATGTACAGATATTATTACATTCTTTTCACTTCCCCCTTTGGAGGCAAAACCTCCAACACAAACATTACAATCAATTATTTAGGTTCATAAGGACTTGTAGCACAAATACGGCAATCAACTCTTTGTCACATAGCACGCAAGCTTCATTACAACACACAGGACAAACGTCACACTGGCACCTGGCACAATAATAAGGGTCAGCATGGTGGACATTTAGAAAATGTAATTTGYTAATGGATTAGGATCAGGTTCACTCTCAGGGTCAGAGTTCACRCTCTCCATTCACCAGGGCATGCTGAGAATAGTGTCAACAACTTTAGTACACAACTTCTTTACCCATGTCACAATTAGCATAACATCAATCAAAACAATCCATCCATAATACATTAATTGCTTCACTCATATAGTTATTAACATACTAAGAACATACCCAAATCAATTGGTCAGTTTTCAAAAATCTTTCAGTTTCCAAATCATAATCAATACCCAATTAATTATCCAACCCAAAATTAGAATAACAATGCTTCAGTGATTGGTCCTAGTACTCAGTTAAAAACCCTCAACTTAGCACATCGACACTGGCAGAATGTATATTTATATTAACATACAGCATAATTATCCATAATTATAGTGTTCACTTTCTTATCATGATTATAACCACAGATCAGTATCCCAATGCATTCTTAATCTAAATAACTAAATGTAGCAATGTGTATACCTCTACAATCAACTTAATACCCCAAATTCAAATCAATTCTGGGCGTAGTTGACAAACTCCACCCTTCAGGCACTCAATCTTCTGGCGCCTCTTCATAGTTCAAGTGGATGGCCCATGATAATGTCGCACCCTTGCCAACCAGCATACCAGCAACATGAGAGAACTTTTGGAACGGATCTCTCTCCATGCTTACTCCACYTGTACTCCTGTCCCACTCCTGAGAGAAAAGGCATGAGAGAAAAGCAGTTGATAGCTTTGATTGGATGCTTTACACCGGTTGCTAGCTCGGACTCAGGTCTCTCGGTAGAAGTGGTGCGGACAGGGCCGGATTGAACGCCTTTGTCGCTCTTCTTCAGCCGGTTAGAGGGGGTTTTGAGGTTCACACCGTTTTCATGGTCAAATGATTCCTTCCATGCATTAAGACAACGACTGCAGTCACCCTCGTGATAACCTCGAGAGGACAGATCAGAAACACAGTTTAGTTTAGTTCAGTTCATTTCTAAACACGTCAAAGAGAATAACAACACATTCTGTAGATTTTTTTTTTTTTTAATTGGCTTATACTGCCCATCACACTGTCAACTTCATCGCAGAGTCACAGGATCAGGAAGTTAGACCTCTAACCCATCGGGAMAAATCCCAGTAATCCAGTAGACCCAATCTGGTGAGATTTGTATCAAAACAGAACAGAACAAGCAACACAACAGTACCCTCCTTCATGTATCACTCGATACACTCCTACATATCACTATTCCCCCATTTTTGACACAAGACTCACAAAGTGGTGATCCTAACTGACCTAAGACAGGGAATTTTTACTCTGATTAAATGTCAGGAAATGTGAAAAACTGAGTTTAAATGTATTTGGCTAAGGTGTATGTAAACTTCCGACTTCAACTGTAGGTATGCACGTCAGCTTTGACATCGGTTTTGCATATCGGCATTAAACTAGACATCGGGCCGATGCCAATGTTGGCATTTTTAGCTAATATTGGCCGATTCCGATATGCTCACCGATATATCGTGCATGTAACTAATATTATATACCTTGATTAGATAAGTACTCAGCACGAGTCAATACATTTTTGAAACACTTATTTGAAAAAATATAAAATAAACAGACTGTTATTTTTAGCCAAATACAATTAATGTTCATTTTCTGTAAAAAACTAAAATATAAATTTTTCCCATAATGTGCATATTTTTCCCCAAAATCAAATCCACATTAGTACAAAAAATCTGWTTTACCATCATTTGATTGTATGATTATTTAGTTTTTAGAATTTTGAAGTAAATATACATTTTTGTCATATTTGTGGTAAAAACTACTGCCAATTAAAGG
Organism: Salvelinus sp. IW2-2015; assembly: GCF_002910315.2. Taxonomy (NCBI): domain Eukaryota; kingdom Metazoa; phylum Chordata; class Actinopteri; order Salmoniformes; family Salmonidae; genus Salvelinus; species Salvelinus sp. IW2-2015. The sequence goes on from NC_036853.1 coordinate 48,299,106, forward strand.
GGGCGGGGGGTAGAACAACATTTTACATATACTTAATTTTATTGACAAAAACTGATTCATCCATTGATCCTGAGACAATGACCCAAAATATGGCTTAGTTTTATGTATTTACTTACCCCACAGRCAGCATTAGCATCACTGTTAGTGAAACAATGGGAGTGGTAGAGCCAATGCCAGGATGSTTRAAAAAGCATGCTCAAATCCTCAATGTCAGTCCAAACCAAATGTTATCGCATCCCAAATACCATATTAAGTTGCACATATAGAATATTGGAGGATATTATAGAAATTCTGCATTTCCCGTATAATAACTATTTTTCAGAGAATACACACCAATACAGCACTATGTGTACATTCAGAGGGGTAGCTGGTTTCTGTATTACAGTTCTACCAAGTATCCATAGCACTGACAGACTTTTATCAGRTSTTTTGACTGGAACTAACCGTATATGTAAGGTAATTTGATTTTGTACAAAGTCATACCTAGTTATAACCCGTTATAGCCATAGACAAGTACTTGAGGAGCTATATCTCTGCAGATGATCTATCTATCATCACTGATATAGGTCCCCCTCTACCCTCTAGTGATAAAGCAGGATGCTACTCTACAGGACTGTTTTGCTAACACAGACTGGAATATGTTCCGGGATTCAAGGCTAGAGCTGCCGCTTTCAAGGAGCGGGACACTAATCCGGACGCTTATAAGAAATCCCGCTATGCTCTCAAACAAAGCAACAAACAGTCAATGTGTCAATACAGGACTAAGATTGAATCCTACTACACCGGCTCTGACGCTCATTGGATGGGGCAGGGCTTGAAAACTATTACAGACTACAAAGGGAAACGCAGCCGCGAGCTGCCCAGTGACGCAAGCCTACCAGATCGGCTAAATGCCTTTTATGCTCGCTTCGAGGCTAGCAACACTGAGGCATGCATGCACCAGCTGTTCCCGGATGACTGTGTGATCACGCTCTCCGTAGCCGATGTGAGCAAGACCTTTAAACAGGTCAACATTCACAAAGCRGCGGGCCAGACAGATTACCAGGACGTGTACTCAAAGCATGCACGGACCAACTGGCAAGTGTCTTCACTGACATTTTCAACCTCTTCCTGACCGAGTCTGTAATACCTATATGTTTCAAAGAGACCACCATAGTCCCTGTGCCCAAGAAAGCAAAGGTAACCCGTAGCACTCACGTCGGTAGCCATGAAGTGCTTTGAAAGGCTGGTCATGGCTCACATCAACACCATCATCCRGGAAACCCTAGACCCACTCCAATTCGCATACCGCCCCAACAGATCCACAGATGATGCAATCGCACTCCACACTGCCCTTTTCTACCTGGACAAAAGGAACACCTATGTGAGAATACTGTTCATTGACTACAGCTCAGCATTCAGCACCAAAGTCCCACAAAGCTCATCACTAAGCTAAGMACCCTGGGACTAAACACCTCCCTCTGCAACTGGATCCTMGATTCCCTGACGGGCCGCCCCCCAGGTGATAAGGGTAGGCAGCAACACATCGGCAATCCTCAACACTGMGGCCCCTCATAGGTGTGTGCTTAGTTCCCTCCTGTACTCCCTGTTCACCCACGACTGCGTGGCCAAGCACGACTCCAACACCATCATTAAGTTTGCTGATGAAACAACAAGGGTAGGCCTGATCACCGACAATGATGAGACAGCCTATAAGGAGGTCAGAGACACTGCCAGGACAACAACCTCTCCCTCAATGTGAGCAAGACAAAGGAGCTGATCGTGGACTACAGGAAAGGGAGGGCCGAACACGCCCCCATTAACATCGACGGGGCTGTAGTGGAYCGGATCGAGAGTTTCAGGTTCCTTGGTGTRCACATCACCAACGAACTATCATGGTCCAAACACACCAAGACAGTCGTGAAGAGGGCACGACAACGCCTTTTCCCCCGCAGGAGACTGAAAGGATTTGGCATGGGTCCCCAGATCCTCAAAACGTTCTACAGCTGCACCATCAAGAGCATTCTGACCTGTTGCATCACCGCCTAGTATGGCAACTGCTCYGCATCAGACCTTAAGGCGCTACAGAGGGTAGTGCGTACAGCCCAGTACATCACTGGGGCCAAGGTTCCTGCCATCCAGGACCTATATACTAGGCGGTATCAGAGGAAGGCKCAAAAAAGTGTCAAAGACTCCAGTKACCCAAGTCATAGACTGTTCTCTCTGCTACCGCACGGCAAGCGGTACCGGAGCGCCAAGTCTAGGACCAAAATGCTCCTTAACAGCTTGTACTCCCAAGCCATAAGACTGCTGAACAATTAATCAAATGGTCACCCAGACAATTTACATTGACACCCCCCCCCTTTGTTTTTACACTGCTGCTAGTCGCTGTTTATTATCTATGCAAAGTCACTTCACCTCTACCTACATGTACAAATTACCTTGACTAACTTGTACCCCCGCACATTGACTTGGTACCGGTACCCCCTGTACAGAGCCTCATTATTGTTATTTGATGAAGTTACGTTTTGTTTTATTTTTTACTTTAGTTTATTTAGTAAATATTTTCTTAACTCTATTTCTTGAACTGCATTGTTGGTTAAGGYKTTGTAAGTAAGCATTTCACGGTAAGGTCTACACCTGTTGTAGTCGGCGCATGTGACAAATCAAATTTGATATGTATAACGTAATATTCTGTCTCCAGAGAAACCTGGATTCAAATAGAGTTTATTAGATTTGCCCTACTTTTCAGAGAATACACACCAATACAGTTGTGTAGATTCAGGGTGTATTGCAGTTCTATCAAGTATTTATACACTACCATTCAAAAGTTTGGAGTCACTTAGAAATGTCCCTGTTTTTGAAAGAAAAGCACATTTTATGTCCATTAAAATAACATKAAATTGATCAGAAATACAGTGTAGAAATTGTTAATGTTGTAAATGACTATTSTAGCTGGAAACGGCTGATTTAAAAAATAAATGGAATATCTAAATAGTCGTACAGAGGCCCATTATCAGCAACCATCACTCCTGTGTTCCAATGGCACGTTGCGTTAGCTAATCCAAGTTTATAATTTAAAAAGTATAATTGATCATTAGAAAACCCTTTTGCAAATGTTAGCACAGCTGAAAACTGTTATTCTGATTAAAGAAGCAATAAAACTGTCCGCCTGTAGACTAGTTGAGTATCTGGAGCGTCCGCATTTGTGGGTTCGATTACAGGCTCAAAATGGCCAGAAACAAATAACTTTCTTCTGAAACTCATCAGTCTATTCTTGTTCTAAGAAATGAAGGCTATTCCATGCGAGAAATTGCCAAGAAACTGAAGATCTCGTACAATGATGTGTACTACTCCCTTCACAGAARAGTGCAAACTGGCTCTAACCAGAATAGAAAGAGTAGTGGGAGGCCCCGGGGCACAACTGAGCAAGAGGAGAAGTATATTRGTGTCTAGTTTGAGAAACAGACACCTCACAAGTCCTCAACTGGCAGCTTTATTAAATAGTACCCGCAAAACACCAGTGTCAACATCAACAGTGAAGAGGCGACTCTGGGATGSTGAGTTCCTCTGTCCAGCGTCTGTTTTCTTTTGCCCATCTTAATCTTTTATTTTTATTGGCCAGTCTGAGATTTGGCTTTTTCTTTGCAACTCTGCCTAGAAGGCAAGCATCCCGGAGTCYCCTCTTCACTGTTGACATTGAGACTGGTGTTTTGCGGGCACTATTTAATGAAGCTGCCAGTTGAGGACTTGTGAGGCATCTGTATACAGTACCAGTCAAAAGTTTGGACACACCTACTCGTTCGTTTTTWAAATARTTTTACTATTTTATACATTGTAGAATAATAGTGAAGAGATCAAAACTATAAAATAACACATATGAAATCATGTAGTAACCAAAAAAGTGTTAAACAAATCAAAATATATTTTCTATTCTTCAAAGTAGCCAACCTTTGCCTTYATGACAGCTTTGCACACCTTGGCATTTTCTCAACCAGCTTCACCTGGAATGCTTTTCCAACAGTCTTGAAGGAGTTCCCACATATACTYAACACTTATTGGCTGTGTTTCCRTGACTCTGCGGTCCAACTCATCCCAAACCAACTCAATTGGGTTGAGGTCAGGTGATTGTGGAGGCCAGGTCATCTGATGCAGCACTCCATCACTCTCCTTGGTCAAATAGCCTTTACACAGCCTGGAGGTGTGTTGGGTCATTGTCCTGTGGAAAAATAAATGATAGTGGAACTAAGCACAAACCAGATAGGATGGCGTATCGCTGCAGAATGCTGTGGTAGRCTTGCTGGTTAAGTGTGCCTTGAATTCTAAATAAATCACCGACAGTATCACCAGCAAAGCACCCCCACACCACCACCTCCATGCTTCACGGTGGGAACCACATATGCAGAGAACATCCGTTCACCTACTCTGCGTCTCACAAAGACACAGCGAATCGTTGTAATTACACTATCAGATTGGCGCTGAAAATCACAAATGCTCCTCCGAATGGTCTCCTACATTGTCAAAAAGGTGAGTTTCTGAAATTCAATGCATGCAAAATGCTTATACAATTTCCAAAGACACCGGAGTACATTTTCTKAGAATAATCTTAATTTTTAGCTAAGTAAAGTCACTTGAAAAGTTTGTTACGTYTATGTAACATCGGAGATTAAGTAATGTAAACCAAACCCCACASAAATATGTTATTTGGGGTCTCCTTGAACATTCCTATCACTCACGATTTTTTTTTTGCAAGGTAAACTGTGTCTGGGTATCTAAGGGTTAAGCTGTCCCAGTTTATATGATGTCCCAGGTTTTTTTCAAGTAACATTGTATGAATTTAATCTGAACGCATTTCGGTAATTCGAATTTGGGTGAAAATGTACAAAATTCTGGCTAAAATGTAGACACAGTGCCATAAACTAGCCATCTTAGTCTTCAGAWTGATAATTGATTTTTGCAGATCCGTCATGGTTTTGTAACTCAATTTGGTACCATGGTTTAAATTGGGTTGCGTTCAGTATTTTAATGGATAATTCAGTTGAAAGGAAACGATACTGTACTGAATGACCAATTGAAAACGTGGACGTGTGAGGSTGGGTTGGTGAACACTGTCAGCATGGCCACTGCCATTTCAATACAGTACCTCTTATTGATTCAAGGCACACRTTGATACAACCACCAAACGGGAGAAAACGTATCTGAAAGTCTGTTCAAGAACATACAATAACGTTTTGGGGAAACGTGTTGTTCAGTACAAACCRTTCCGCAATGTAGCAAACGTACAAGCGAACTGAACGCACCTCTGGTTTCATGAGCGTCACCAGCGCATACCCTTTGAACTATGACGCCGACATCCATGTAAACGGAAGTAAACGGAAGTAAACGACCAAGAACAATTTCCACGTTCGCGTTTTTATTTAGACGTTTATTAACACCATGGAACTCAAAATATGACTAATTTAACTGCACAACATCACATACTTACCCCACGTAGTATTTAATTRGCGTTGGAGAGAGGACTTGGTTGATATATGTTTTCTAGGTAATGCTAGTTAGCTGCTAACAATGGCTAACTGTATGGTTTTTCACACTCAAATAGCCTCCATCATGGAGGTGCTAGCGAATGCCGCCGTGGCAGAGATCTGTAAACTCGTAGACGACGACTATGCAGTGTTTCGTTTGGAAATTTCTCAAGGCCAGAAAGAAAACAGGGGATTGCGGAGGAAACTACAGTTACTGGAACTGAAAGGGGCACGAGAGCGCGTCCTCGCCAGTCGTCCCAGTAGTGTCAAGATCCTCGACCGGTACAGAGGATTGGCAAGAGGTACATTTTGCAGAAGGCCGAGGTGCGCGGCCTGTTGCCTTTCATAGATAGCTCAGTGTCTGTCGCCCCGTTCCCATTCTACACATGTGGTTAACTAGAATTGGATCATGTTCAGTTTTTGGATAGTATGCAATAATTCCCCTGATTACTTAGCTATCTTGCACAAAGACACTATCATATTCTAACCAGATTCATGTTTAATGCATTTCCTATAATTTACTAATTGAATACAATATGAGGCATGGATTATAATAAATAGATCTATAAATAGTATATGAAGAAGATATGRGAAGTGTTACTTTACATCCTTGCCACTTCTAGATGTGTCAATAGTGTACAGTATATAGTTGAGCATTGACAGTCCATAACCTAAACACCTATTTTTTCCCCCCCTATTTACTCTCGCAGGTGAAGGACATCTCACTCGAGGCCACAAGAGCTTTGTGAAGCCAGCGGGACACAATACATGGAGTGATGACCAACCAATCACTGTTGATGAGGGGAGTGGAACCTCAAACCAGCACGTTATKGTGATAGAGGTTAGTGTAATAGTATTAGATCAAAATTACATAAAATGTGACCTGTTTATTTCAGAATGGCAACCCCTCAGCTATTCATGAACACCCTTATTTATATGCCATATGGGAGCTTGTGAGACTTCCCGACAACYTTGTTATCCAATTAAACTCATGTACCGGTAATAACCTTTTCTCTTCTTGTGTCAGTCTGCAGATGCAGAGTCTGCAGGTCCTGGGGTTAAGCAGGAGAGGTCTGAAGGGGAGGATGACCTACGGCACAGCAGAGATCCTGTAGTCACGGAGGACCCCACCACTGCCCCAGCGCAGCCTCGAACCCGGCGCAGTATCACGGAGGTCAGTGGAACGCCGAACGCCGTCCTCAAGTTACAGACAGACACCAAGACATTAACTGTAACACACAGACTCTTACACACAGGATCTGACCACAGATCAGACCCAGAGAGGCTGGGGAGACTGGGCTGTCCTCCTGCTCCCGGTTCAGAGTACTTACCAGTATTTCACCAGAGCCAGAGGATGGTTAATTCCCGTGGGGATGGCTATGGTGACGCGTTAGACACTGGCGGTGATGATCCGTCTTGTTCTTACGCTACAGAGATGGACCCTAGCAACATGCCCTTGGGTTTAGAGACACAGACTGATCTGTCTAGAGGGSACTGGAACCAGTACAGTAGTAGTGTATACTCTGAAGGGTGCCTAGATGAGAAAGGGGAGGTTATAGTGATAGATGAGGTGACTGTGAAAGTGGAGGGTGACGCTCCTCCCACATGGAATGCAGATAGTCACTTAGGAGACGGACACTCACAGGGCACATATTTCTTAGATTACAGGGGAAGCTTAGAGACAAATCCAAATGTCACTAGCCTSTCCCCTTTACACACGCTCAGGGATCGRGACCCAGTGTCCACGTCGATGGGGCCTTCCGATTCACACGGCCGCGTCCTTTTCGATCAGGTATTGAACTCAAACGACAGGGCTAGAGCCCAGGCTCAGGGAGGAGGAGCCACATCAGGCAATACTAAAGAGAAACGGTTTCTCTGCATGTTCTGTAACAAAGGCTTCAGCTGCCCTAAAAAAGTGGAGATCCACCAGAGGGTCCACACAGGGGTGAAACCCTTTAACTGTACGCAGTGTCATATGCGCTTTGCCCAGGCTGGTGACCTGAAAAAGCACCAGAGGGTCCACACAGGGGAGAAACCCTACAGCTGTACGCAGTGTGAGAAGAGGTTCTCCCGCCAGGACCACCTGAAGATGCACCTGAAGGTCCACACGGGAGAGAGGCCATTCGCCTGTACACACTGCGGGAAGAGGTTCTCAGAGAGGAGATACCTCAGGATACACCAGCAGAAAAATCATTCCACTCTATAACATAAAGTAACCATTCCACTCGATAGATTCTGACGTTTAGATTAAACCCTGCATTAAAGACAAAGTTGKATTTTCATTGTCAGTAGAGAAGATCCACAGATGCATTTGGAATAACGAGAGTAACAGATTTCAGTGTAGAATATTGCATCCAGACGTGTGATATATAAGCCTAAAAAGTCTGTCACATATTGTGTTTGTACTGTGTAGGCTATATGATGTTTTCATATGGTTTATTTAACACTTGTTTATGTTTAATAAACATAAAATGAGACTTTTCATTCTAAGACTGTATTTAATTAACCAGTTTTCCATCCAATCTTTTTATGCGAGAAAAGTACATATCGGATAAAAAATGTAATGACCGGCCTGATGGAAACAGAAACATTTCCAGTAAACTTTCCAAATGTTGACGAAACGAAGTACACTAGACAAGGTGGGATCTTTTTGTGTCTGCTAAAATGAATTATGTGAGAAATGTTGGTGGAAACGCTTTTATGTTTTGTGGTCCTCCCACTACGAAAACAGGAAAACAGTTTATTAGGCTAAATATGAAATAATGATGAATTTCACAGGGTGGTGAAAGCGCATGGTGATGAGCTAGATGGTCCTTTCCGATAAATATCGAGCGTCTTATTCTGGTGACATGATGATCGATGKTTGGCTGCCGTTTGATAAATACAAATAATCTCGCTCTTTTGTCCATAATAATAATCTCATGTAGGCTATACGTGCGCTCTAGCCAACAGTGTGCAGATAGCGCTGTTGGCTAGAGTGCACTTCCAATAGCAGAGTGGGCATACCCGCTACATTCTTTTTTTTTAGAAAAACATCAGTAGAGTTAAAATTGTGATGGAAACCCATTTAACTTGTATTTTTTTTATTCGGTACATGGAATTTAACTGTAAAATGTATTATGTGCACTACGTCATCACACAGCCTTTCATCCACAACAAGTAAATTTGATGGAAACGCATCTCTGGTGAGAAAATGCGCATATTGTTCTTGATTTTAGAATATTCGCATTGAAAATGTGTCGCCAATTGGATGGAAACATAGCTACAGAGACTCTTTGARCTCACCCTATTCAGCATATACCCGACAAGGATTTATAACCAATATACACTTAATAAATATACCCACACACTAACAAACACKCACTGTACACGTCAAAATATTTTAGTCTGATGACTTTTGACTTATCATAGCTAACTTGTTTTTAGCCCCAACATATTTATATTCACCATGATGGGTTTTACAACAATGAAGTCATTCTGTAACTACAGTATAGGACTCAAACTTAGTGGGGATGGGTAAACACTCCATGTTGAAAGTGTGTTTATTATCTGTGTGTACGTACCTGATGGAGTGTATGCCAGTGTAATCTGTATAATCTGTCTCTTCCAGGAGGAGGGTCCAGAGGTGCTGCTTGGGAAGGAGGAGGGGTGTGAGGAGGGTCTGGGGAACCCTGCGGGGTCCATGGTCATGGAGGACAGCCAGACTACACCTCCTCCACAACCCACAGAGGAACCAGCTGAGCAGCACAAGACCACACACAGTCTCACTGAGGTGAGCCAACAATGAACTACTGTCTGAATGCTATTAGGTCAGGGCCCYTATCCACAAAGCCTCTCAGAGTAGGATTGCTGATCTAGGATCAGTTTTTCCCTTTAGATAATAATGAATAAGACTATATAGACAATTGGGGATCTGAAACTCGATCAGCACTCTTACTATTTGACGCTTTGTAGATACGGGCCCAGGTCTTGACCATGCATTTGAATTATACAATTATTAAAGCGTGTAAGTAATCAAATCAACTAACATGTTTGCATWGTACTCATAGCAATCCCTCATTACCCAATCAGAAGATGCTCCATAGCAGGGTGCTCATATCAGATTTCTTGWTCCAACATCCTCTCACTCTGTATCTCTTACAGTCAGCAGACATGGAGGATGGGAAGCCTGATCTGCTGCTGGTCAAAGAGGAGACAATAGAAGATGGACCAGAGAACATTGATCTGCTGAGTGGAKTAAAGATGGGAGAGCAAGGTAAGGGATACATACATGGGTCTTTATAAATAATGGGGCCAATGTGTAACATTAGGATCAACATTTTAAAATAGTTTGAAACAAAATAAAAACATATTTTCATGCAGTTCCACATGTGTACTTAGAGGAATATATGTAAATTGGCCTATAACTCCACCTATACAACAAAATAGGCCAAGGATTATACATAATTTAAGCAGGGTTCATACAGACATCGGAAAGTCAAATTCAAGGACTTTCAGGGATATTTTCAAGCACTTAATTGTAATTTTCAAGGACCTCAATGTTATARAATTGTCTAATTTGTACATATAGGGCTTAATAAAATTGCAGGTGTAACATGGAAACMACAATGTATTTGTCATTACCAGATCATATTGTGTTGAAGCCCACTAGGCTATGTAATTTGTTGTCATTATATCCAGAATAATTCATTGGAATAGCTTGGGTGTTGCCCAATGTCTATCAATTTGCTCACAGTAGACTCGGTGTCGAATCCGAGGCACAGAAACATATGAAAACATAAACTCATTTGATGCTTTCTCTGTTAAATCTAACAAGACCCTTCTGTAAATCAGGCAGAAAATAACTTGTGTGCCCTTAAACGGTTTTCACCCCGTGACATACACTGAGTGTATAAAACTTTGTTCCTGGAGAGCTACTGTCCTGTAGGTTTTTGCTCCAACCCCAGTTTTAACTAACCTGTTTGTTTATCAACCAGCTGATTATTAGAATCAGGTGTGGTAGATTAGGGTTGGAGTGAAAACCCACAGGACGGTAGCTCTCCAGGAACAGGGTTGGAGTGAAAACCCACAGGACGGTAGCTCTCCAGGAACAGGGTTGGAGTGAAAACCCACAGGACGGTAGCTCTCCAGGGACAGGGTTGGAGAGCCCTGCTCTAATCACTCTGACATCAATGTAAATGCAATCAAAAATCAAGAGTTTTGATGGCCTCTATTAAAAAGAGGATCCCATCAGCTTTCTAGGCCTACCACATTTTTTTGTCAACCATGCTCTCAATGGTGCAGCTGTAGAACTTTTTGAGGATCTYGGGYCCGATGCCAAATCTTTTGTCTCCTGAAGGCGAAAAGGGGTTGTCGTGCCCTCTTCACGACTGTCTTGGTGTATTTGGACCATGATAGTTCGTTGGTGATGTGGACACCAAGGAACTTGAAACTCTCAACCCACTCCATTACAGCCCCGTCTATGTGAATGGGGGTGTGTTCGGCCCTCCTTTTCCTGTAGTCCACGATCAACTCCTTTGCATTTGTCTTGCTCACGTTGAAGGAGAGGTTTGTTGTCTCTGACCTCCTCCTTATCGTCTCATCGTTGTCGGTGATCAGGCCTACCACTGTTGTCGTCAGAAAACTTAATGATGGTGTTGGAGTCGTGCTTGGCCACACTGTCATGGGTGAACAGGGACTACAGGAGGGAACTAAGCATGCACCGCTGAAGGGCCCCGTGTTGAGGATCAGCGTGGCGATGTGTTGTTCTACCTTACCACCTGGGGGCTGCCCGTCAGAAAGTCCAGGATCCAGTTGCAGAGGGAGGTGTTTAGTCCCAGGCTCCTGTGCTCTGTGGGCACTATGGTTTGAACGCTGAGCTGTAGTAAATGAACAGCATTTCACATAGGTGTTCCTTTTGTCCAGGTGGGAAAGGGCAGTGTGGAGTGCAATTGAGATTGCGTCATCTGTTGAGGCGGTATTAGAGTGGGTCTAGGGTTTCCCGGGATATGTTGTTTATGTGAGCCATGACCAGCCTTTCAAAGCACTTCATGGTACCGATGTGAGTGCTACGGGGCGGTAGTCATTTAGGCAGGTTACCTTCACTTTCTTGAGCACAGGGACTATGGTGGTCTGTTAGAAACGTAGGTATTAAGACTCGGTCAGGGAGAGGTTGAAAATGTCAGTGAAGACACTTGCCAGTAGGTCCACGGATTGCTTCGAGTACATGTCCTGGTAATCCGTCTGGCCTTGTGAATGTTGACCTGTTTTAAGGTCTTACTCACATCGGCTACAGAAGAGGGGATCACACAGTCGTCCGGAACAGCTGGTGCTCTCATGCATGCTTCAGTGCTGCAGCCTCGAAGCGAGCATAAAATACATTAATCCCATCTGGTAGGCTTGCGTCACTGGGCATCTGGCGGCTGGGTTTCCCTTTGTAGTCCGTAATGTTTTTCAAGCTTGCCATTGCTAGAGCGACAGCTTAGCCTTTAAGCCAGTGTTGTATGTTGCCTGTAATCCATGGACTTCTGGTTGGGATATGTACATACAGTCACTGTGGGGAGACGTCGTCGATGCACATATTGATGACGCGGGTGACTGAGGTGGTATACTCAATGCCATTGGATGAATCCCAGAACATTATCCAGTCGCGATGCTACAGGCAAAACTGTCCTTGATCAGCGCTAGGCATTCCGCGTCATCTGACCACTTCCGCTAATTGAGTTGTAGGGTCACTGGTATTACTCTAGTTTTTGCTTGAGATAGTGGCGTGTGCTTGACAATGGAAGGCGACGGGAGAGTTTTTGAATCACCTCTGTGTGTGGGTAAAGGGGTCAGTTTTTTGTCCCCCTCTGGTTGCATATGCTGGTTGAAATGACGGTAAACCGGATGTAAATCTGCCTGACGCTTTAAAGTCCCCGGGCCACTAGGAGCGCCACTTCTGGGTGAGATTTTTATTGTTTGCTTTGCGTACAGCTCATTGCAGAGTAATGGCGAAATCGAGTTTGTGGGTTGTAATAGATGGTACAACTGTAGATGAATATCTTGGTCGGATAGTGTGTCTACAGTTTATCATGGAGGTACTCAGATGAGCGAATAACTTTTGAACTCCTTAATAATTAGACATTGCACACTCAGCTGTTATTTGAAAAATAGGGTAACAGCGCCATGCAACCCTCGGTCTTGTAAGTCGTTCTGTCCTGCCGTATGACAAGAAACCCCGAGCCAACTGTGAATATATCGGTCGTATTAGCAGCCTGACCAATTAGTTTTAATGGTTCCTTGGCTAGGACTAGTCTCAACGCAGTTCATCTAGTTTATTCTCCAGTGATGCACGTTGGCCACATAGAACGGATGGTAGAGGCGGCTTACCCACGTCGGCCGCCCAAGTTCTCACAAGCACCTGGATTCTGCGCACCCACTGTATACTCCGTCTTTCTTCATCGTGAATGACTCGTGGTCTCTGGGCCTGCGCCAGCCCGGTAAGGGTTCTCTCAGTTCAATTTGCGCAATCGCAGTGTGAAAACAGAGTTTTGACGTTCCACTATTCACCCAGAGGATCCCAGCTCCTTTGTGCTCTATATTTATTGCTTAAATCCTTAAAAGTAGCACATTAAACCTCTTTACAACCGGTGTAGCCTACCGATACATAGTGTGTGTCCAAGTTTGGGAATCAAAATTTTCACCATAAAAATGCAATCCATGCATCACGCAATTTGCCGATTATGTGGAGAGCCTACTATTCGTATGTGGTGAGTAGATTGGATAGTCATAATTTAGGGGAACAATATAAACTCAATCAGCTGTTTGCCTAAAAAGACTGCTCAATGCATGACTGAGCTCGTATAGCGTAGCACGTGGACCTAGACTATAGCTATCTCGATACGTTTCTTTTGCACGGGAAAGTTGCATCATCATAAACATTTCATGCAATTCTACTACACTTTAATATGGCTGGACATTAAACAGAATCTTTTTAATTCACAATTACAGGGGTACGCTATTCCTGCTGATACTCGACAAACAGATCAAAAACAAAATAACCCTGTGTCCCATATAATAGGCCTACGAGAAGGAGAACAAAGGCGGAAGTAACCATGTCCAAAACAAATTGTCAGTAGCACTGACCAACATTGAACCATAGTGAATA
>NC_036853.1:48312759-48320608 GCF_002910315.2 Salvelinus sp. IW2-2015
TCAGTTCAACGCATATATCGTGATACATACAGTATATAAGAAAATTGGGGGAAAAAAACCCATAAAAATAAAATGTTAACCCATTTATATAGCGAACAAATATAATGAACATATAAAGGCAACAAATAAATTAACATATATAGTGCCAGGCTAACAGGCAGGCCATTCTGTTTATTCTATTTTGACTACGCCCCACCGCCCCCTCCGATACCTGTATGGGCCATACTAAATATACCACATTAAATTACCACAGACTAACCTGCTACTGGGCCCTATACAATATACCACATAAATACCTCCGATACCGCTATGGGCCTATTACTAATATACCACATAAATACCACACGACTACCTGGCGATACTAGCCTACCACTGTGCTCTTCGAGTACTTAATCAGTAATAACCACATATAAAAATTACCACAGACTACCTGCTATCAGCGCCTATACTATATACCCTATCATAAATACCACAGACTAACCTCTATGAGCGTCTATACTAAGAGTATACCACAACTAACTACCACAACTATCTCTTATTGGCCAATTATACTTTAGATATGCTCCACTACTTAAATAGCCACGATCCAGGACTACCTGTGCTATATGCCTATACTAATATAACCACACATAACTACTACAGACTACCTCTATAGGGGCCTCTATACTAATAACCACACTACTACCACAGCGACTATTCCTAGCTATGGGCGCCCACCTATACTAATATAACCACACTAACTGTACACAAGTGGGAATACCCTTGCTATGGCCTATTACTAATTATTACCAACATTAAAATGGACACCTACACAGCGTAACCTGCTATAGGCCTCTATGTAGCAAACTAAGACAATAACCACCATTAAATTAGCACCCCGAGCAGGACCTTAGCACTGCTAGAGGCCCCCCGTGTTAGAACGGAAATTCATCGTTATACCAGCAGGTACACTATAGCTAAGACTACCTTGCTATGGGGCATAACTAACTATACCACATTGAAATGACTCTATCAGACTATCGCCGCTTACATGGCCTTGCCACCTAAATACCTAGGGAGGCTGCCACTAGCCTCTACCTAAGAACAAGCTCACAAGGATCCACAGCTGTGCTCATAGGAGGGCCTATAACTAAGGTGATTATCCACAATTGAATATCCACCCGAAGCAGACTACCCTCTATGCGGCTCCGTGCACTACTTAAGTTATACCACACTAGACTACCACAGACTACCGTCCATATGGGCCTATACTATAATAGCGCGACATTAAAATATCGACACAGGACTACTTTATTGGCCATGAGCTGTTAATACTTCATATACCACATTAAATACCACAGACTACCTGCTATAGGCCATGAACAGGCCTATACTAATATACCACATGAATATCTACTACAGACCTACCACTGGCCTATGACTATACTATATAATACCACACTAACTACACAGACGCTACTTGCTATGGGCCCTTATGACTAATTATACCACATAAATACCACAGACGTGAGCCTGCTATGGGCCTATACTAAATATACCAGCATTAATATACCACAGCACTTAACCTGCTATAGGCCTATTACTAACTATTACCCCACTAATCTACCATCAGACTACCGCTATGGGCCTATTACTTAATTATATCCACATTAAATACCACAGACTACCATGCTATGAGGCATTACATTTACATTTACGATTTTAAGTCCTTTAGCAGACCCTTATAGAGCGACTTACAAATTGGTGCATTCACCTTATGAAATTCCAGGTGGAACAACCACTTTACAATAGTGCATCTAACTTCTTTTAAGGGGGAGGGTGGGGTTAGGAGGATTACTTTATCCTAGGTATTCCTTAAAGAGGGGTTTCAGGTGTCTCGGAGGTGGTGATGGACTCCGCTGACCTGGCGTCGTGAGGAGTGTTGTTCCACCCATGGGGTCCAGAGCAGCGAACAGTTTTGACTGCTGAGCGAACTGTATTTCTCAAGAGTAGGAGGCGAGCAGGCCAGAGTGATGAAACGCCAGTGCCCTGTTTGGTGTAGGCCTGATCAGGCCTGAAGGTACGAGGTGCCGTTCCCCTCACAGCTCCGTAGGCCTATACTAATATAACCACATTAACTACTACAGACTACCTGCCTATGGGTACTATACCTAATATACCACACTAACTACCACAGACTACCTCTATGGAGACCTATACTAATATACCACATTAAAATACCACAGACTACCCTGCTATAGCTATACTAATATTAACCACACAACTACCACAGACTACCTGCTATGGGCCTATACGAATATACCACATTAAATGACCACAGACTACCTGCTATGGCCCTATACTAATATACCACATAGATACCACAGGACTACCTGCTATGGCCGTATACTAATA
The DNA here is from genome assembly GCF_002910315.2 of Salvelinus sp. IW2-2015. NCBI lineage: Eukaryota > Metazoa > Chordata > Actinopteri > Salmoniformes > Salmonidae > Salvelinus > Salvelinus sp. IW2-2015. Next base: position 48,315,154 of record NC_036853.1, read on the forward strand.
TTACCACATACAATACCACAGACTAACCTTGCTATGGCCAATAACTAATTACACACACTAACTACCACCAGAATACCTGCTTATAGGCCGTATACTAATATACCACATGAACTACTACAGACTACCTGCTATAGACCTCTACTAATTATACCACACTATAATACCACGATGACTAAACCTGCTATAGGCCTCTACTAAGACACCACATTAACTAAAACACCACAAGGAATCCCCAAGCCACCAAACCCCAACAAGCTAAAAACACTCTTTAAAGATGTCTTGTGATTAGCTGAACGCTGCAGCCTAGTAATACTGATTGCATCAAAAGACATCCACTGAGAGTGTACATGTAAATATACTAATTAAAACTACATTGGGTTACCGATAGCTGACCACCATGGGAAAAGGAGTAAAACACATGAGTTCAGACAGTGTGGAAGTTACATTTAGTTTCAGATTTAATACCCTGAGAAACCTGTCAGTCTGTTGGTTTACACCTGAATAGTCTGTCTGCCTCACCTGAGCACAACCTGTCAGCCTGTGGTTTACACTGGAATAGGTTCTGTTCTGCCTCACCTATGAAGGAGAACCGTGCTTGAGATTGCTTTCAGGTCTGTGGTTCAGTACCACCTGATATAGTCTGTCTGCCTCACCTGAAGAGAAACCTGCCAGTCTGGTGGTTTTTACACCTGAATAGTCTGGCGCCTCACCTGAAGAAAACCTGCCAGTCTTTGGTTACATAGCCTGAATATTCTGTCTGCCTCACCTTGAAGAGAACCTGCATCGTGTTGTTTTAACCTGAATAGTCTGTCTGCCTCACCTGAAGAGAACTGCCAGTACTGTTGGTTGTACACCGAAGTAGTCTGTTCTGCCTCACCTGAGAGAACCTGTCAGTCTGTTGGTTTACACCTGAATAGGCTGTTCTGCCTCACCTGAAGAGAACCTGTCAGTCTTTGCTTTACACTGAAATATCTGTCTCCTCACCTGAAGAGAAACGCTGTCGTCTGTTCGGTTTAACACCTGAATAGTCTGTCTGCCTCACCTGAAAGAAACCCTGCCCAGTCTGTGTGGTTTTACACCGAATGTCTGTCTGCCTCACCTGAAGAGATAACCTGAGCACTCTGTTAGTTACAGGATAACTGAATAGTCTGTCTCCTCACCTGAAGCCCTTGATTTGCTCAAGCCTTTCGTATATGGCCTGCGTGTTACCTGGCCCTCCCCTCTCAACCGCTGCATCCCAAACTATACGTATTGATTAAATGTACTGCCTAGCTGCTCTACCTGCCGCTATCGGTGTTCACAGCAGCCCGCGTAAGTCTGATTAATGTACAGGCAACGAACATCCACAGATTCTCGTATGGAAACAACATTCTGAGAACCACTGGAATGTAACATGAATACTGAACTAATATAACAAATCCACTAAGAAATCACAGCTGTGTCGCTTGTTAAAACAATTATTACAACGCCGTACTCAGTAGACCTCTTCACAAAGTAGTCTGCAAATAAAACCTAACCAGCACCGAATTTGAGCATATTTTCTATTGTTTGCCTATCAGTCTAGATTCCGATTTGAGAGCGCTCGTTACGTCCTTATGGAGTGTCTAGCCCAGACTGGCAGTGCACCTCATCTTGCCATCTTGAAGGTGCTACGATGTCTCCTCGTCTGTCAGCGCGGAAGCCAAGATGCGCGTATATATCGAGGTTAGAAACGTGTTCCCTAACGGATCATCGATCCGATCAGCGCAGCACAGCAGCGCGTTGTTCGAGTCTGAAGGTTGCTGACGAGTTTTCCGTCCCGTCAGCGCGCCGAAGCGCGTAGTACGGAACGTCTGATAGCTGCTGACGGTTCGGTCCGGTCACCGGCAGAGCGCGTTGCGCGAGGTCTGAAGTGCTAGTTTCGTTCGTCAGCCGCAGCGAAGCAAACGTTGGTCAGTCTGAAGGGATGCTGACGTGTCTAACGTCAACCGTCACGCGGCAGAGGAACCTGACAGGGCGTTGTTCGGAGTCTCTGAAGTCTGACGGTCTCAATATCCCCTACATTTGTCAACGCGCGTGCGCGTAGACTGGCTGTGTCGTAGTGTCCTCTCAAGGTGCTGACGTGTCTCCGTCCGGTCCACCGGCGCATAGAGCTTGCGTCTAGTGCCGTATAGTTGAAAGGTGCTGACGCTGCTCGTCTCCCGTCAAGCAGCGGGGCAGACCGGCGCAAGGGGTGTTCCGAACGTCTTGAGAAGGTGCTGAACGTGTTACAGTCCGTCATCAGCGCGCCAGAGGCGGCGTTGTTCGCAGGTCTGATGAGTTGACTTAGACACCCTTCTCCGCGCCTGTTCATCGTAACAGTCAGTGTCATGAAACCGGACGTGTTTCGAGGTCCTGGAAAGTCTACACGTCGTCGTCGTCTCCAGCGCTCTTCAGAGAGCAACGGCTGCGCTTGATGATCGAGGTCTCGAAGTAGCTGACGGCGCCGTCACGACAGTCAGAGCGGCGTTGTGTCGAGGTCTATGAGATGGTGCTCACGGTTGTTCTCCTAGCTGCCGGTGCAGTCGCGGCAGAGAGGCGGGCGATTGGAACATCCCGAAGGGTATCTGAAAAGCTGCGGGCTAACGCGTGCCATAGAGATCAATAACCTACATATGGCACTGTGGTCTCGTTCCAGTGGTACTCTAAATCAAACTCAATACATTCGTCATTGCCGACCGTCAGGAAGCCACCCGGCCAGGGGAATACCGAAGGGTATGGAACTTATCGTAGGAGCTCTGTGCTTAAGTAACATCTCGTTCTCTCACCACGCGCAACGGGTTATTACAGACTCTTCGGTACAGGGAAGCCGAGGTGAGAACAACAAGGCTCTATGTAATGCTCCAAAATCGTTGACCGGGGTTGTGAAGAGACATGCCTGCTACCAGGCCAGATTGACAATCACTACGATGAGATCTGCCGTCCCTGACTCCACGGTAAATGCTTCTGTTACGGGCCCTTACACAGGATATCTCAGACGTCCTGGTCGCCTAGATGAGCGCGCTATGCGCCGTGGCCGTTGTGGCACTACCTCGTCGTCATGTTTGAAGGGGTCTTTACTCACATCCTGGGTGCTATTCAGAGCGAGCGAGGGTTCCCTGGAAGGGAGGCGTGATACACACAGTCGTCCGAACAAGTCTGCGTGGTGCTCTCTAATGTCAATAGACTTTCGGAGTTTGCGTGCGCCTGCTTGAACGGAAGCGGCTCGAATGGCGAGCCTATAAAGATACCATTTTCGTGAGGATTGTCGCCCGTAACCACCTGCACGCTGGTAGGCTTGCAAAGTCTACCTGGAGCCATTCGGGTGGGCCTGAGCGTTCCCTTTGTTAGTCCGTCTCCAATAGTTTTGCACGACGGCTTGCCACTTCCGACGAGCGTCCCAGGAAAGCCGGTAGGATCTTAGTCCTGTCATTGCACACTCTTGCCTGGTTGATTGGTTCGCGTCTGAGGTCGACCAATATTAGCCGGGATTTTTTTATTAAAAAGATAAATCATCCGTATTCAGATAGGTCACCACTCCTTTGAAAGCGATCAGCTCTAGCCTTTAGCTCAGTGTTGTATGGTGCCTGTAATCCATGGCTTCTGGTTGGGATATGTACATACAGTCACTGTGGGACGGACGTCGTCGATGCACTATTGATGACGCCGTGACTGAGTGTATACTCAACTCTAATGCCATTGGATGAATCCCAGAACATATTCCAGTCCGTGCTAGCAAAACTGTCCTGTAGCGTAGCATCCGCGTCATCTGACCACTTCCGTATTGAGTGAGTCACTGGTACTTACTGCTTTAGTTTTTGCTTGAGGATAGTGGCTTGCGAAATGGAAGGCGAGGGAGAGTTTTGAATGCATCTGTGTGTGGAGMAAAGGTGGTCAGTTTTTTMTCCCCCCTCTGGTTGCATATGCTSGTTGAAATGAGGTAAAACGGATGTAAATCTGCCTGCATTAAAGTCCCCGGCCACTAGGAGCGCCACTTCTGGGTGAGCATTTTATTGTTTGCTTATGGCGTACAGCTCATTGAGAGTATGTCATAATCGGTTTGTGGTTGTAAATAGATGGCTACAAAAAATGTAGATGAATACTCTTGGTCGATAGTGTGMTCTACAGTTTATCATGAGGTACTCATGAGCAATACTTTGAGACTTCCTTAATAATTAGACATTGCACACCAGCTGTTATTGAAAAATYGAGACACGCCATCAACCCTCGTCTTGTAATTGTTCTGTCCTGCCGATGCACAGAAAACCCAGCCAACTGTATATTATCCGTGTCGTCATTCAGCCACGACTCGGTGAAACATATTACAGTTTTTAATGTTCCATTGGTAGGATAGTCTCAAACGGAGTTCATCTAGTTTATTCTCCAGTGATTGCACGTTTGCCACTAGAACGGATGGTAGAGGCGGTTACCCACTCGCCGCCCAATTCTCACAAGGCACCTGGATCTGCGCCCCACTGTATCTCCGTCTTTTCTTCATGTGAATGACGTGGATTTGGGCCTGGTCCGGTAGGTCCAGTCATTGCGCAATCGCGTGTGAAAACAGAGTTTTGACTGTCCACTATTCAAAAGAGGATCCCAGCTATCTTGTGCTGCTATATTTATTGCTAAATCCTTAAAAGTAAGCACATTAAACCTCTTTACAACCGGTGTAGCCTACCTGGCATACATAGTGTGTGTCAAGTTTGGGGAATCAAATTTTCACCATAAAAATGCAATCCATGCATCATCGCATTTGCAGACTTATGTGAGAGAGCCTACTATTCGTTATGTGGTGAGTAGATTGGATAGTCATKATTTAGGGGAACAATATAACTCAATCACTGTTTGCTAAAAAGACTGCATGACTGAGCTCGTATAGCGTAGAGTGGGACTAGACTATAGGCTATATCAGATACGTTTCTCTCTTTGCACGGGAAAGTTGCKTCATATAAACATATTTCATGCAATTCTACTACACTTTATATGGCTGGACATTAACAGAATCTTTTTAATTCAACAAATTACAGGGTACGCTATTCTGCTGATACTGACAAACAGATCAAAAACAAAATAATTGTCCATATAATAGGCCTACGAGAAGGGGAGACACAAAGGAGGAAGTTAATGTCCAAAAACAAACTTTTAAGTAGCACTGACCCAACATTGATAAATAGTGAATATGCGCAGTGCTCACTCCCTGGGGATAATGCCAATGCTATCCGTTTGTGCCAATAAGATATACTGGCTATACTGTTGTTTGTTCAATTAAGTTGAGAATTTTGATAACTAAGACAGATTTAGTKTTTTCATTGTCTTCTCTTTACAGGAATAACCATTTGCTRTCCAAACTATATTGTCCCGCGATTGTATTTTGAAATATTGAGATATGCCTCAACAATAATCTGCCCAAATTGCGCTCGCTGCCTTTCCTTCCGACTGTAGGTAAACCGATTTAAAA
>NC_036853.1:48324763-48343528 GCF_002910315.2 Salvelinus sp. IW2-2015
CAACAAGTGTTCAGCATATGTGGGAACTCCTTCAAGACTATTGGTAAAGCATTCCAGGTGAAGCTGGTTGAGAAAATGCCAAGAGTGTGCAAAGCTGTCATCAAGGCAAAGGGTGGCAACTTTGAAGAATCTAAAATATATTTTGATTTGTTTTGACACTTTTTTGMCTATTACATGTTTCCATGTGTGTTATTTCATAGTTTTGATGCCTTCACTATTATTCTACAAAGAAAAACCCTTGAATAAGTAAGTATGTCCAAACTTTTGACTGGTACTGTATATTAGTAGGCTATAGGTAAAGACCAGATTAAATTAAGAATAGTCTGATGGGTGAGAATATTATCAAGTGCTTGCAAAATAGTGAATGAGAGACGATGAAGTGTGTGCAGCCTACGCAAGAAACAGCAGAGCTTATGCCTTTCATGCAACTTTTAAAAAATCGTCATTAGTCACATCATGCAGCTAGAACGTATAAAACACGTAAACGTATAGCCTCATTTTTGTATCACAACTAAAGTTGCATAAATGTCTCTTAACTTTAGCAGATAGGAGGACCTGTTTCTTTGTTAATCGTTTGGATCGTTTGGAGAAAATATCCTTTATTTTATTCAGCAATGTTCAATTATATTCTTCATACTATTAAATTATATGAAATGATGTCATGGAATTCTAAGCAACTCTTCTCTGCTAAATGAACGAGTGTAACCCACAGCCATATGGTATAGCCAGATCAGTGCCTAACGTATGGACAACTCAGAATATGCTATTCTGTTCTTCTGAAATAGGCTACATTTTCTTCAAATCATGTTTCTTTAGACCTGTGTAAAATAAATAATGGATGTATTGTGGTGTAGGCTATAATTACATGGATCAGTGGAAGCCAGGAGATGCTAAAGGTGTTTGTTAATTAACGATCAATTACCGTGAGACCGGCAGTTATTTGCATGACAATCACCCGCCGACAATTTCATGACAGCTGGTGCTTAAAGCTAGTGAGGGAGATAAGTGTTTCCAGTTTCAGAGATTTTTGTAATTCTTTCCAGTCATTGGCAGCAGAGAACTGGAAGGAGAGGCGGCCAAAGGAGGAATTGGCTTTGGGGGTGACCAGTGAGATATACCTGCTGGAACGCGTGCGTGCAGCTATGGTGACCAGCGAGCAGAGATAAGGCGGGACTTTACCTAGCAGGGTCTTGTAGATGACCTGGAGCCAGTGGGTTTGGCGACAAGTATGAAGCGAGGGCCAGCCAACGAGAGCGTACAGGTCGCAGTGGTGGGTAGTATATGGGGCTTTGGTGACAAAACAGATGGCACTGTGATAGACTGCATCCAATTTGTTGAGTAGGGTGTTGGAGGCTATTTTGTAAATGACATCGCCAAAGTCGAGGATCGGTAGGATGGTCAGTTTTACGAGGTACGCCTGGCACCTACCCTGTTCAAAGACACTTCAATCTTTTGACTTGCCCATTCACCCTCTGAATGGCACACATACACAATCCAAGTCCCAATTGTCTCGGTTTAAAAACRCTTGTTTAACCTGTCTCCTCTCCTTCATCTACACTGATTGAAGTGGATTTAACTGGTGACATTAATAAGGGATCATAGCTCTTTCACCTTGATTCACCTGGTCAGTCTGTCATGGAAAGAGCAGTGTTCTTAATGTTTTGTATCCTCAGTGTAAGGAGACACAAAATGTTACATAGTTGCACTGCATTTCTGAGATCTCGGTACAAAAAACTGTCAGACAGCTAGATCAAGGATTCTTACAGGGTTCAAGTTTAAAGTATTATCGAACTGATTAATGCTTAATATATGATACAACAACTTACACAGCCATAAATGCAAGGACAGAAAAGTAATGTTTTATGTCACCTGATTTTGGACAAATCCATTAAGACACCCACCATTGAGAATGGTTAAACAGGTTTTAAATGAAGTTGTGAATTGTATTGAATATAGCTATGTTCCCCCTTATATCTTAATGTAATGACATGAAAAAGAAATGGGATGATTATTATCAGTGACTTATCAACAGCTGTAACAACTTGTCCAGCGTAGGAAATCCTCACTAGTTTATAGAAAGACCCACATATAGCCTACATACAGTATTAGATCTTCCAACAGGAATAGTGGCTATTGATTTTTRTTCTTTAATGAAATCAAATCAATACAACTTATGTTTACATGTATGAATTTGACAGGTAATTGACAACAAAAAAACTCCATATGTAGAGTCTTCCCTGCCATGTTTGTAAAGTCTATTTTCTAAACTCTTCATGTAGGTGGTTGGCTGGAGACTAACAGAGCAGACTGGGTGGCCATRTTGGATTCCCAGACCGGTGCAGCCAAGGGCCCAGCGAACAACATCACCGAGCAGGCCTGGACCAGAGGTGACATAGTGGAGGTCAGGGGATGGGACAGCGTCCTCAACTCTGGGCTGGGGAACAACGCTGTTAACCATAACCAGAAACAGATAGTCGAACACACAACGACATCCGAACTTAGTCTCCATYACAACAGACTGGCTGAAACCAGGGCGAGGCATAMATTTGGTCTGCGGGGACAGGAAAGTGAACYTATGCGGCGYGAGAGTACAGACTTCGCTTACGATGCTCCGTCCTGCTCCTATAATTGTGATTCAGAAAGACTGATGGCGCCTCAGGTTAACCCTCTAACAGGTGCTGCCTTCAGCTTGTCTTCTATAGAATCTGTCAACTGTAACATGGACCCTGCGATAACACAGACACTCCCTGGCCTTCGTTCTCCTCACACTCTCCTAATGTTAAACSAGACCTCAGACAATGCCAGTGCCTCAACACTAAATGGCTACACAAGCCCACTGACAAATGACAGTAGTGAAGACGGAATCAGTAAAGGTGGCAGCACCAAAGAGAAGCGCTTCCCGTGTTCATTCTGTGGGAAAGCCTTCAGTTTTCCCCAACAGGTGGAGATCCACCAGAGGGTACACACGGGGGAGAAACAATTTGGCTGCCACCTGTGCCGGGCCAGTTTCTCTCACTCCTTCAGCCTGAAGAGGCACCTGAGAGTCCACACAGGGGTGAAACCCTTCAGCTGTACCCAGTGTCACATGCGCTTTGCCCAGGCTGGTCACCTGAAGAGGCACCAGAGGGTCCACACAGGGGAGAAACCCTACAGCTGTACGCAGTGTGAGAAGAGGTTCTCCCGCCAGGACCAGCTGAAGATGCACCTGAAGGTCCACACGGGAGAGAGGCCATTCGCCAGTACGCACTGCGGGAAGAGGTTATCAGAGAGGAGCTACCTCAGGATGCACCAGCAGAAAAAACATTCCACTCTTTAACATAAAAAGTAWCCATTCCCCTGGATAGCTTCTGACATTTAGATCAAACCCGGCATTAAAGACAAATATACATTTTCATTGTTGTCAGCAGAAAAGACCCACAGATGCACAGATGACCCATAGATTTCAGTGTTGAATTTTCCTGGGTAGAATATTTCATCCAGACATGTAAGGCATATCTACACTAACTTTCAAAAGTTTGGGGTCACTTAGAAATGTCCTTGTTTTTGATAGAAAAGCAAAAAGAATTGTCCATTAAAATAACATCATGTTGCTCAGAAATACAGTGTAGACATTGTTAATGTTGTAAATGACTATTGTAGTTAGAAACGGCAGATTTCCTTTTAATGGAATATCTACATAGGTGTACAGAGGCCCATTATCAGAAACCATCGCTCAGCAGTCTCAACGTCAACAGTGAAGAGGCGACTACGTGATGCTGGCCATCTAGGCAGAGTTGCAAATAAAAAGCCATTAAGATGGGCAAAAGAACACAGACATTGGACAGAGGAACTTTGCCTAGAAGGCCAGCATCCCGGAGTCGCCTCTTCACTGTTGACGCTGAGACTGGTGTTTTGCGGGTACTATTTAATGAGGCTTCTGTTTCTCAAACTASACATTAATGTACATGTCCTCTTGCTCAGTTGTGGACCGGGGCCTCCACTACTCTTTCTATTCTGGTTAGATCCAGTTTGCGCTGTTCTGTGAAGGGAGTAGTACACAGCTTTTGGCAATTTCTCGCATTTCTCAMWWCWKYYAWKYASWYWKGASTMWCYYYWMWKAGWWYWWWGTTTCTGGCCGTTTTGAGCCTGTAATCGAACCCACAAATGCTGATGCTCCAGATACTCAACTAGTCTAAAGAAGGCCAGTTTTATTGCTTCTTTAATCAGAACAACAGTTTTCAGATGTGCTAACATAATTGCAAAAGGGTTTTCTAATGATCAATTAGACTTTTAAAAGGATAAACTTGGATTGCTAACACAACGTGCCATTGGAACACAGGAGTGATGGTTGCTAATAATGGGCCTCTGTACGCCTATGTAGATATTCCATTAAAAATAAATCTGCCGTTTCCTGCTACAATAGTCATTTACAACATTAACAATGTCTACACTGTATTTCTGATCAATTTGATGTTATTTTAATGGACAAAAAATGTGCTTTTCTTTCAAAAACAAGGACATTTCTAAAAGACTCCAAACTTTTGAACAGTAGTATAAGTCTAAAAAGTATGTTACATATCGAGATTTTAGGACTATAAGGTTCTATCTTCAAGAAGATGATTCTGAGATAATTGGCTTTACATTTCTGAACCCTCATTGGTTTGAATGGTGTCAGCCATTTTTATCTTGCATTCTTTTTAACTAAACAACATGAATTGGGTTATTTAGAGTACTATATATGTAGAGAACATTGAACAGAACAAGGTTATATCAATAACACAATTTTGAAAAAAATTCGGGTAGAACCAAGCTCGCGATTTTGTGTTTGTACCGGGGYAAATCTGGTGTTTTTAGATAGAATGCAAGCTATATTAGATCAAATCCAGACAGGAACTTTTATTCAGGGCAGGTGACCCAAATTACACGTTCGATAACATTGACAGACGTAGTAATAAAAAAGGCAAATTTAGGGAGCCTCCAAAGAGCCTGAAATATGTAATCGCTACAAATAATTTACAGGACACCTAGAGACTACTATTCCCAATTACCAAAGACAATTACTTTTTTTTCTCAAAGTAAGAAAAAAATGTATTCCCAAAAATGCACTAAACAATTTACTTGATTCAAAAATGTATGATATAGTGATATCGGATCGTTGTCTGGTATCATGCTTAATTACACAAACAGAAAATACACTTAGCGACAGAATCTGTAGAATGAACAGAGCGCATCTTCTGGGCCCGAAATGTATTAAATGTGTAAACAAAAGAATAAAAACCATTACAAATGTAGAAATAGAGGACAAAGAAAAGCCGACCCCCAATATAATTTGGGAAGCCTTTAAAGTGTATATTAGGGGYCTGATAATCTCATACTCGGCAAAAGTTAAATCTGATTTAGTGATTTATTTTTCTTAAAATTGTAATTTCTATCTTAGAAAAAGACGATAAAAGTKTTTTACAAGGTAAACAAGAAAATGTATCATCTGAACTTGAGCAGGAATACGATCTTTTACTTTTGAAGAGAGCCTACAACTACAGGTTAAACTCAAATAAAGCATACTACTTAATGGCAAATAAATCTGGTAACTATCTCGCAGCTCTAACAAAACGCTACATTTTATATTTTAAAAGATACAAATGTGGTAATTAGAAACCATGTGATTAATGACCATTTTAAAAGCTTATATGAAAATTATATAAATCAGAATTAAACAACAATTGAATGGATCCTATAGCCTTAGACTCAAGAACCCTGAAGCAATTATCAGCAGAAGAAAAAAACAATCACTAAAAACAGATCACCCAAAAATAAATATTGGATACTGTTAAAACATGACTTTCCCATTACAATTCTATTCAACATTTTGGGCCAAAGTAGTGCACCTCTTTACACAAATGACAACACTCATCACTCAATTCAGTACGACCTAGCTCCATGTATCAAACTGTTATTTCAGTTATATTAAAATCAGGAAAATCTGGAGAGTCCCATGCTGATTATGGACCCACAAGTTGAATAAATTGTGACAAAATAATAATACTAAAGCTTATAAGCATTAGCATGGCAAAAGTCTTACCAGACTTGATACATATCAATCAACAGGGTTTATAAAAAAGACACAAACAAATACAATACGCAAAAAAATGAGAAAGATTTATCAATAATGGCTGTTGATGCCGAAAAGGCTATTGACCGTCTTAAATTGTATTTTCTATTCAAAACTTTAGAAGCTTTCAACTTTCCAGGTGAAATAATATATTTAAATAAATTATATCAATATCAAATAATACATTACCTGATGAGATTGCTTTAGAAAGGGGCACAAGACAGGGATGTCCTCTCTCACCCCCCTCCTGTTGACAGAATTAAAAAGCAATTTTGGACTGACCAATGAGGATATATTCAAATACTGTACATGCAACTAAAGTTACATATCACAAAATGTTGATTTGAAATCTTTTGGACATCAGAGAGACATTGAGGGAATCTTATTTAAGTCAGAAAAGGATATATATATATATTTTTTTTTAATATTAACTTTGTTTTTATTGTAGGAACACAAAGAACGTACAAATAAAGTAAAATAAAAGAACAACAAAAAAGATCTGGCAGAAAAGGATGTTTATATGATAGATAAGATATACAAAACCTTACAGAGAGCATATCCACCTGACAATCTCTTACTATTGGAACCAAGACTTAAAAAGAACTGATGTTGGCACAAGATGGAGGGAATGTTGGCGCATAAATGAAATTACAGTTAACAAATGTACGCTTAATCCAGTATAAACCAATGGATATAATTCATTATACAAGACACAAAATTCACAAATAACTCAATAATCCATGCATTCTGGAAAAGCTATGAAGTCCAAAAGTTATGGGCTGAGTTAGAAAATTGGCTGTCAGAAGTATTACAATGTTAATTTAATTTTAATCTGTCTGTCTGCAAATGTCAAGAAAACGGATATGGGGGTGTAGTGAGATACCCAATGGTCTGGATGATTTTCTTATCTTGAAAAAATATATACTAACATCCTGGAAATCAATCAATCCACCATTACACAATGGAACAATCAAATGATTTATTATTGAAATAGCATGGGCGACCTAGAAAAACAAATTGGTACAATTTTTAAGGCCAAAGTAGCAAACAATAATGCAGGCACTAGGGATGGGGGTGTGAGCATGTGGGTCTGGGCAGATGAGCTGTAGTTGTTTTTTCTGTGCGTCTGTAAATTGTTGTTCATATGTGTATGTTTGTATTTGGTGTGGGGGAAAAAACACAAAACATACAGTGTCCTCACAGTATTCACACCCCTTGACTTTATCCACATTTTGTGGAAGCATGAATTTAAAATGGATTACATTGAGATGTTTTGTCACTGGCCTAGGCATAATACCCCATAATGTTMTTTTTTTTWAATGTTACAAATTAATAAAAAATGAAAAGCTAAAATGTCGAGTCAATACGTATTCAACCTCTTCGTTATGGCAAGCTTAAATAAAGGAGTAAAAATGTGCTTAACAAGTCACATAATACGTTGCATGGACTCACTCTGTGTGCAATAATACTGTTTAACATGTTTTCTTTATGACTGCCTCATCTCTGTACCTCACACATGCAGTTATCTATAAGTTCCCTCAATCGAGCAGTGAATTTCAAACACAGATTCAACCAAATAAAGACCAGGGAGGTTTTRCAATGCCTCGCAAAGGGCACCTATTTTACCCATCTATTGGTAGATAGGTAAATATATTTTAAAAAGCTGACATTAAATATCCCTTTGAGCATGATGAAGTTATTAATTATACTTTTGATGGTCTATCAATACACCCAGTCATTACAAAGATACAGGCATCCTTCCTAACTCAGTTGCCAGAGAAGAAGGAAGCCGCTCAGGGATTTCACCATGTGGCCAATGGTGACTTTGAAACAGTCAAAGAGTTTAATGGCTGTGATAGAAAACTGAGGATGGATCAACACCATTTTTGTAGTTACTCAACAAAACTTACCTAATTGACAGAGTGAAAAGAAGGAAGCCTGTACAGAATACAAATATTCCAAAACATTAATCTTGTTTGCAACAAGGCACTAAAGTAATACTGTAAAAAATGTGGCAAAGCAATACACTTTTTGTCCTGAATACAAAGTGTCATGTTTGGGGCAAATACAATACAACACATTACTGAGTACCACTCTCCATATTTTCAGTCATAGTGGTGACTGCATCATGTTAAAGGTATGCTTGTAATCGTCAAGGACTGGGGAGTTTTTCAAGACAAAAAATAAATGAAATGGAGCTATAAAAAAAAAAGTTTAACCTGGTTCAGTCTGCTTTCCACCAGACACTGGGAGATTAATTCACCTTTCAGCAGGCGAATAACCTGGAACACAAGGCCAGATCTACACTGGAGTTGCTTACCAAGAAGACCGTGAATGTTCCTGAGTGGCCGAGTTACAGTTTTGACTTCAATTTGCTTGAAAATCTATAGCAAGACCTGAAAATGGTTTTCTAGCAATGATCAACAACCAATTTGACATAGTTTGAAGAATTTTGATTAGAATAATGGGCAAATGTTGCACAATCCAGATGTGGAAAGCTCTTAGAGACTTACCCAGAAACACGCACGGATGTAATCACTGCCAAAGGTGATTTGTAACGTTTTGACTCAGGGGGTTGAATACTTGTATACAGTGCCTTCAGAAAGTATTCTGACACATTGACTTTTTCCACATTTTGTTACGTTAAAGACTTATTCTAAAATTAATGAAATCGTTTTTTTCCCCTCATCAATTTACACTCTCGTAATGTGACTATCATTAAATGTGAAGACTGTATTATTATCAAGTCAATTATCTATGTATAATTATTCATTACGTGATTAAACTAATCACGTTAATTAAAMTTAACTAGGAAGTCGGGGCATCACGGGAATTTTTTTAAATAATCTCTATTTCCCGAATTAAATCTACACCTGAATCAACCATTTATCGGATCATCAAGAACTTCAAGGAGAGCGGTTCAATTGTTGTGAAGAAGGACCGTCTCCTAAAGTTGATTCAGCTGCGGGATCGGGGCACCAGTAGTACAGAGCTTGCTCAGGAATGGCAGCAGGCAGGTGTGAGTGCATCTGCACGCACAGTGAGGCGAAGACTTTTGGAGGATGACCTGGTGTCAAGAAGGGCAGCAAAGATGCCTTCTCTCCAGGAAAAATATCAGGGACAGACTGATATTCTGCAAAAGCTACAGGGATTGGACTGCTGAGGACTGGGGTAAAGTCATTTTCTCTGATGAATCCCCTTTCTGATTGTTTGGGACATCCGGAAAAAAAGATGGTCCGGAGAAGACAAGGTGAGCGCTATCATCAGTCCTGTGTCATGCCAACAGTAAAGCATCCTGAGTGGGGTTACTTCTCAGCCAAGGGAGTGGGCTCACTCACAATTTTGACTAAGAACACACCCATGAATAAAGAATGGTACTTCTCCCAACCATCCAGGAACAGTTTGGTGACGAACAATGCCTTTTCCAGCATGATGGAGCACCTTGCCATAAGGAAAAATTGATAACTAAGTGGCTCGGGGAACAAAACATCGATATTTTGGGTCCATGGCCAGGAAACTTGGGTCTTGGCCCAGACCTTAATCCCATTGAGAACTTGTGGTCAAWCCTCAAGAGGCGGGTGGACAAACAAAAACCCACAAATTCTGACATACTCCAAGCATTGATTATGCAAGAATGGGCTGCCGTCAGTCAGGATGTTMCCCAGAAGTTAATTGACAGCATGCCAGGGCGGATTGCAGAGGTCTTGAAAAAGAAGGGTCAACACTGCAAATATTGACTCTTTGCATCAACTTAATGTAATTGTCAATAAAAGCCTTTGACACTTATGAAATGTGTGTAATTATACTAGAGTATTCCATAGTAACATCTGACAAAAATATCTAAAGACACTGAGGCAGCAGACTTTGTGAAAATTAATATTTGTGTCATTCTCAACTTTTGGCCCTGACTGTACACTCATGGAAATGCTAATATTTTGAACATGAACAACCGCTCATTCGAAAAGAAATAGCAATTTACATATTTATGAGTGTATGCCTTTGTTGTCCCTCTCTGCGATCACCAGTGCGTATGCTGGATAGTCAGTTGACAGACAGTCTCTAGTTTGTACACCAGAGATCAGTCTTTCGTAGGTGTAGCTTGTTTTAATGGATACGTCAGAGTACCATTCGGGAAACATTCTTGAGAACAGATCTTTCAGAATATCATTGTTCTTAGATCGGGTGCGTTTACCGGACTAAAGTGTTTAAACAGCTGCAGACTGAATAATTGGTCTTTAGTTTGTAGATTTCTTAATCATTTCAGTGTGGGGATGATCTCCATATTCTCTGGTCTTGTCCTTTTGTAGAGTTGTAGTTTAAACAATTTTGCAACATCCGGCTCARGCCTTAGTCTTCTTGGTCTAAAGAGTGGTAGCCATTCCAACATGGGGAGCTCGTTCCTGCGTTCTTTTGACTCTATTTAAATTGCCAACCATTTCAACATGTAGTGACAGCTCCATGCTTTCTGGTCCAATGTACATTTTGTCACGAGTCCTTTTATTAACTCTGTGGAAAGGGGTGTTCCATGACGTTTGGGTATAATGTCTGTGCTTACGGGGGCATGGCCACTGACTGATCATAAGTTACTATGAAAAACTATTCTCATTTAGAAGAATAAGATCACATTGTTTTCTTTCCAAAAGTATTCTTATGCTTAATCATTTATTTTATACAACATTCAGATGCAAACCCCATAATTGAGAAGTGTATACAAAGAAAGATACAGTGATGTGTATGTTCTGCCCTTCATGAGGTCACCAAATTAAACAAACTCGACATGACTGTTCCTTTAGTGTCCATGGACCGGTTCKACATTCTCAAAAATATAAATTTTGGGGATGTAGGAGTTTTGGTAAGTCTCTCTCTGTGTCCCACAGTCACACATTCCAATCACAATACTGCAGAGCCCAGAGGCGCAGAGTATTTTATGACCGCCATAATGTGGCCCCCGCCACCTCTCCCCTCTGCGGGAGAGAGAGGACGCTGTAGAGCAGACCCACTGTAACCTGATCCTTCAGATCTTCACAGGAGAGTTATGACAACCAAAAATGACAAGGCAAAAACAGGTTTTTAGACATAAAAAAAAAGATATCACAATTACACAAGTATTCAGACCCTTTGCTCAGTACTTCGTTGAAGCACCTTTGGCAGCGAATAAAGCTTTGAGTCTTCTTGGGTATGACGCTACAAGCTTGGCACACCTGTATTTGGGGAGTTTCTCCCATTCTTCTCTGCAGATCCTCTCAAGCTCTGTCAGGTTGGATGGGGAGCGTTGCTGCACAGCTATTTTCAGGTCTCTCCAGAGATGTTCGATCCGGTTCATGTCCGGGCTCTGGCTGGGCCACTAAAGGACATTCGGAGACTTTTGCCGAAGCCATTCCTGCGTTGTCTTGGCTGTGTGCTTAGGATCGTTGTCCTGTTGGAAGGTGAACCTTCGCCCCAGTCTGAGGTCCTGAGCACTCTGGAGAAGGCTTTCATTATGGATCTCTCTGTACTTTGCTCCCTTCATCTTTCCCTCGATCCTGACTAGTCTCCCAAAAACATCTCTAAAGCATGATGCTGCCACCACCATGCTTCACCGTAGGGATGGTGCCAGGTTTCCTCCTTACGTGATGCTTGGTATTCAGGTCAAAGAGTTCAATCTTGGTTTCATCAGACCAGAGAATCTTGTTTCTCATGGTCTGAGAGTCTTTAGGTGCCTTTTGGCAAACTCCAAGCGGGTTGTCAGGTGCTTTTTAATGAGGAGTGGCTTCCGTCCTGCCACTCTACCATAAAGGCCTGATTTGGTGGAGTGCTACAGAGATAGTTGTCCTTCTTGGAAGGTTCTCCCATCTCCACGGAGGAACTCTCGAGCTCTGTCAGAGTTACCATCGGGTTCTTGGTCACCTCTCTGACCAAGGCCCTTCTCCCCCGATAGCTCAGTTTGGCTGGGCGGCCAGCTCTAGGAAGAGTCTTGGTGGTTCCAAACTTCTTCCATTTAAGAATGATGTAGGCCACTGTGTTCTTGGGGACCTTCAATGCTGCAGACATTTTTTGGTACCTTTCCCCAGATCTGTGCCTGGGCACAATCCTGTCTCGGAGCTCTACGGACAACTCCTTCGACCTCATGGCTTGGTTTTTGCTCTGACATGAACTGTTAACTGTGGGACCTTAAATAGACAGGTGTATGCCTTTCCAAATCATGTCCATTCAATTGAATTTACCACAGGTGGACTCCAGTCAAGTTCTAGAAACATCTCAAGGATGATCAATGGAAACAGGATGCACCTGAGCTCAATTTCGAGTCTTATAGCAAAGGGTCTGAATACTTATGTAAATAAGGTATTGTTTTTKAATTTAAAAATGTTTGCTAAAATGTCATTATGGGGTAGTGTGTAGATTGCTGAGACAAAATATATCAGTTTTAGAAAAACATAAGGCTAACAAAATGTGGAAAAAGTCAAGGGGTCTGAATACTTCCGTGTTTTATTTTTCATATGTTTTACAAATGTTAGAATTTGTCTTCTACTTGACATTACAGAGTATTGTGTGTAGATTGTTGATTATATATATATTTTTCACAATTAAATAATTTGATCCCACTTCGTAACACAACAAAATGTGGAAAAAGGGGTGTGAATACTTCCTGATGGAACTGTTCATGTAGATTTTTTGTGTGGTTTTCATATGGTGTATTAAACTTTTTTATGTTTAATAAACACATAATGGGACTTTCCATTGTAAGACTTTAATTGAGACTCTCTTTAGGATACATCACATCTGATATCACCCTATTCTGCACACAAACAACAGGCTTTATAACCAATATAGAGAATTGTCGATGTCACAGGAAGGCCAAAACGATCATCAAGGACATCAACCACCCGAGCCACGGCCTGTTCACACCGCTATCATCGAGAAGGCGAGGTCAGTACAGGTGCATCAGAGCTGGGACCAAGACACTGAAAACAGCTTCTATCTCAAGGCCATCAGGCTGTTAAATAGCCATCTCTAGCTGGCCTCCACCCAGTACGCTGTCCTGAACTTAAATCACAGTCACTAGCCTGCTACCACCCAGTTACTCAACCCTGCACCTTAGAGGCTGCTGCCCTATGTACATAGACATGTAAACACTGGTCACTTTAATAATGGAACACTGGTCACTTTAATGTTTACATAGTGTTTTACTCATTTCATATGTATTTACTGTATTTTAGTCAATGCCATCCTATACAACTATTGCTGTATACAATACCAGTCAAAAGTTTGGACTATTTTCTACATTGTGTAAAGCTGTCATCAAGGCAAAGGGTGGATACTTTGAAGAATCTCAAATATAAAATATATTTTGATTTGTTTTAACACTTTTTTTGGTTACTACATGATTCCATATGTGTAATTTCATAGTTTTGATGTCTTCACTATTATTCTACAATATAGAAAATAGTAAAAAATAAAGAGTAGGTGTGTCCAAACTTTTGACTGGTACTGTATATACTACTCTATCCTAAATATTCTATCCACATACTGCCCATAATGTCTATACATCCCATCACATTTATATATTTATACTCCGGACTCCGCTCATCCTAATATTTATATATTTCTTATTTCCATTCTTTTACTTTTAGATCTYTGTGTATTGTTGTGAAGTGTTAGATATTACTGCACTGCTGGAGCTAGGAACACAAGCATTTTGCTACACCCGCAATAACATCTCCTAAATATGTGTATGCGACCAATAAAATTTGATTTAGATTTGTACAGGTAAGTGCCAAAATAAAGGAAACACGAACATAAACTGTCTTAATAGGGCATTGAGACACCACGACCCACCAGAACAGCTTCAATGCACCTTGGCATATATTCAACATGTGTCTGGAACTCTATTGGAGGGATGTGACACCATTCTTCCACAAGAAATTTGGTGTTTGGTTGATGGTGGTGGAAAACGCCTTCTCAGGTACCGCTCCAGAATTGGTTTGAGATCTGGTGACTGAGACACACACACCCTTTAAACCCCCTATGCTCCTTTGAGACCCATCTTTCAAAGTCACTTTGATCTATTATTTTAGCATTGGTAGCCAATATGATAAACAACTTTTACTCAAGTGTTTCCTTTATTTGGGCAGTTAGCTATACACTTGCTAAATATACCTACACACTAACAAACACTGTCGGGTTTGTCTGACGTTGACTTTTTTTAACCCCCAGTATTTATGTACACCWTGATGGGTTTAACACCAATGAAGTCATTCTGTAACTACAGTACAGGACTCAGACGTAGTGGGGATGGGTAAACACTCCATGTTGAAAGTGTGTTTATTGTGTGTGTGTGTGTGTACGTATCTGAAGGAGTGTCTGTATAATCTGTATCACCTGTCTCTTCCAGGAAGAGGAAGTGCTGCTGGTGAAGGAGGAGAGGTGTGAGGAGGGTCTGGGGGACCGTGGTCATGGAGGACAACCAGACTACACCTCCTGAACCCACAGAGGAACCAGCTGAGCAGCACAGGACCACACACAGTCTCACTGAGGTGAGCCCACTGTGAACTACTGTCTGAATGATATTAGGCCATTCAAAGCCTCTCAGAGTAGGAGTGCTGATCTAGGATCAGTTTAGCCTTTTAGATTATATTGAATAAGACTACGTAGACAGGTGGGAACCTGTGACTCTTTGTGGATACGGGCCCATGTCTTGATTCATTTTGTCTTAAGTGTGAATAAGATTACAGTGGGGTCCGAAATTACTGACACCCTTGATAAAAATGAGCAAAAATGGCTGTATGAAATAAATAATTCAAATACTATATTGTATGCTCAAAAAAAATTGGGTCACTTTATTTGGATAGTCCGGATTTTCCATCTGTAGATGCTCTACAGGCTATCTACAGCAGGGATCATCAACTAGATTCAGCCCTGGGACGTTTTTTCTTGAGCGGATGGTCAGGGCCCAGAACATAATTACAAATAATTTGTAGACTGCAAATTGACTGCAAGAAGCCCAAACAGATATAATATTTTACTAAAACATAATAATTTCTAACCTTGCTTACATATCTCTCTATTAGGCGTGGAATACTTTGTAACATATTTCCAAAATTAAAATCACGGAGTTGATTTGCTGGTGTTTTTACAGTCTCTTATGTCCAACAATTTAGACTGTCCTCTTCAATCAATTCAAACAACAGTTATTCACTGGGTTTCAAGTCCGGAGACAGAGTATGTAGATTTTGTGGGCAATTAACAATTTCTTTATGGATTTTGATGCGTGCTTGGGGTTATTGTCTTGCTGGAAGATCCGCTTGCGACCAGGTTTTTGGCTAAAATGTCCTGGTACTGGTTAACCAGTGGAAGCAAAATAGCCCCATAATATCAAAGATCCACCACCACATTTTACAGTAGGTATGGAGTTATTTTCTGCTTATGCATTATCATTTTGATGCCAAATCCACCACTGGTGTGCGGGGAAAAGAGCTCTATTTTTATGTTATCTGACCAAAGCACCGGTTCTAATCCAAGTGCTTGTCAGATAAACTTGTGGATACCATTTTTATGTCTCTGTGTCCAGTATGAAGGAAGTTAGAGATATACATAAAAATGGTATCCAGGAGTTAATTTGACTTTGGGGAAATAGATAAAGGGCCTCATTGCCAAAATCCCAAAGTATCCCTTTAAGCTATAGCCCTTGGTATCCCTTTAAGCAATAGCCCTTGGTATCCCTTTAAGCAATAGCCATTGGTATCTCTTTAAGCAATAGCCCTTGCACACTGGCCATGACTGAAGGGTAGTACTGTAGTTCATCCTACACTGGCAGTATTGGAAGACTGCTGGGAATATGAACGATATAAAAAAAGGAGTTCAGATGGGCCTTCCCTTTTAAGCAAACAAAGGAAAGGAGGGGTGCTCACTTTAATCCAATAAACAGCCTGAGAACAGCCGACTGACGTTTCGATGTAAAGCTGACTGATTTGGGTGTCTGTGAAACCGGAGACAATAGCTAGGTTTCCATCCAATTGGCAACATATGGAAATATTCAAACATGTGCAAAAGTAAAATATGCACATTTTCCCCACCAGTGGTATTTCCACTAGTGTTGAATGGTATACCGGTACCATGGTACCAAAACGTCATGATACTACCAACATTTTAGAATACCAGGCTGGAGTCTGTTATAAAATGTTTATAAAGTCAGTGTTAATTTTTTAAGCAACAGCAACTAGTCTCTTGTATGCACCTGTCCAATAATGTGCACTTCACTTTCATGTGCATATCACGTGTGGCAGCTGTGATCAACCAGCCGCATACCCTACCAGCCCTCACTCACCTGCTTCTCTCCGTCCGCTCTTCCTGCACATCTATTCCTCCATCAGTTTTTAAAATATAATTTAGCCTAGATGGCGAGCGATGATGGAGAGAGACCCTGATCAGTCTTCTGTTGTTACATTTGTACATTGGAGCAGTGCGCAGAGCGAGCAAAGTTGATACATTGTATATAATTTCAACCCTGACATAACCAAGAGCTCAGGCCAGTCTGAGTATAGGCTTTGAAAGTTCGTGTGTGTGATTATGAGAGAGCGGGAGACAGAGAGTGTGTGTGAGGGAGGTAGAGAATCTTCAATAAAGTCTTTGTTGTCATTTAAACACTTTGTCATCTAAATATACCTCTGCTGTCTTCAACCAGGATCTCAGCGATCATTGCCTCATTGCCTGCATATGTAATAGGTCTGTGGTCAAATGACCACCCCTCATCACTGTCAAACGCTCCCTAAAACACTTCAGCGAGCAGGCCTTTCTAATCGACCTGGCCCGGGTATCCTGGAAGGATATTGACCTCATCCCGTCAGTAGAGGATCAATCAATCAATCAATTTTATTTATTAGCCGTTCGACAAGACTATATTCGAAGTGCTGTACAGACACCCAGCCTAAACCGCCAAACAGCTAGTATGCAGGTGTAGAAGCACGGTGGCTAGGAAAAACTCCTGAAAGGCCAAAACCTAGGAAGAAACCTAGAGAGGAACCAGGCTATGAGGGGTGCCAGTCCTCTTCTGCTGTGCCGGTGGAGATATAAACAGAACTATGCCAAGATGTTCAAAAATAGTTCATAAGTGACAAGCAAGGTCAAATAATAATCATAAAAATTTTCAGTTGGCTTTTCATAGCCGATCATAGAGTTGAAAAACAACAGGTCTGGACAGGTGGCGGTTCCATAACGCAAGCAGAACAGCTGAAACGAGAATAGCAGCAAGGCCAGGCGGACTGGGACAGCAAGGACACGGGCGGCAGCGACGCTGGCTAGGGCCCAGGTCTCCGAGAGAAGAAAGAGAGAAGGAGAAATTAGAGAGAGCCAAGATTTTCAAAATCCATAAATGACAAGCATGGTCAAATAATAATCAGGAAAATCTGTTGCTTTCATAGCCGATCATCTAGAGTTGAAACAGCAGGTCTGGGAAGGTAGGTTCCATAACCGAGAAACGTTGAAACTGGAATAGCAGGCAAGGCCAGTGCGGACGGGAAGCAGGAGTCCACGGCGTAGTCCCGACGTATGGTCCTAGGGCTCAGGTCCTCCCGAGAAGAAAGAAAGAGAGAAGGAGAAATTAGAGAGAGCAAGATTTTCAAAAATCATAAATGACAAGCATGGGTAATAATAATCATGAATAATATCAGTTGGCTTTTCAATAGCCGATCATTAAGAGTTGAAAACGAAGTCTGGGACAGGTGGGGTTCCGTAACCGCAGGCAGAACAGTTGAAACTGGAATAGCAGCAAGGCCAGGGACTGGGACAGCAAGGTGTCATCATGCCGGTAGTCTGACGTATGGTCTGGGCTCAGTTTCTCAGAGAGAAAGAGAAACGAGAATTAGAGAGAGCATACTTAATTCACACAGGACACGGATAAAACAGGAGAAGTACTCCAGGTAACCAACTGGACCCTAGCCCCCCGACACAACTACTGCACAATAAATACTGGAGCTGAGACAGGAGCGTCAGGAGACTGTGGCCATCCGAAGAAACCCCGGACAGGGCAAATAGGAAGGATATACCCCACCCACTTTGCAAAGCACAGCCCGCACCACTAGAGGGAAATCCTCAACAC
The DNA here is from genome assembly GCF_002910315.2 of Salvelinus sp. IW2-2015. NCBI lineage: Eukaryota > Metazoa > Chordata > Actinopteri > Salmoniformes > Salmonidae > Salvelinus > Salvelinus sp. IW2-2015. The sequence goes on from NC_036853.1 coordinate 48,342,925, forward strand.
CACCACTTAAATCCTGAGACAAGCCAGTAAGCCACAAAGTCTCCACCACAGCACAAACCAAGGGGGGCGCAACCCAGACAGGAAGTCACGTCAGTAACTCAACCCTCAAAGTGACGCACCCTCCTAGGGACGGATGAAAGACCACAGCAAGAGCCAGTGACTCAGCCCCTGTAAAGGGTTGAGGCAGAGAATCCCAGTGAAGAGGGGAACCGGCCTGGCAGAACAGCAAGGGCGGTTCGTTGCCTGGTACTTTAAAAGTGCTTTCCTCGCCATCTTAAATAAGCATGCCCATTCAAAAAATGTAGAACTAAGAACAGATTATGCCTTGGTTCACCCCAGCTTGACTGCCTTGACCAGCACAAAAATCCTGTGGTTCTGCATTAGCATGAATAGCCACTGCAATATCACTTTTCAGGAAGTCAGGACCAATATACTCAGTCAGTTAGGAAAGCTAAGGCAGCTTTTTCAAACAGATTTGCATCCTGTAGCACTAATTCCAAAAAGTTTTGGGACACTGTAAAGTCCATGGAGAATAGAGCCCTCCCAGCTGCCACTGCACTGAGGCTAGGAAACACTGTCAACCACTGATAATCTCGATAAATCG
>NC_036853.1:48350968-48411075 GCF_002910315.2 Salvelinus sp. IW2-2015
GGAAAAAAGGGGGAGGCTTGCAAGCCAAAGACACCATCCCAACCGTGAAGCACAGGGGTGGCAGCATCATGTTGTGGGGGTGCTTTGCTGCAGGAGGGACTGGTGCACATCACAAAATAAATGGATTCATGAGGTAGGAAAATTGTGGATATATTGAAGCAACATCTCAAGACATCAGTCAGGAATTGAAGCTTGGTCGCAAATGGGTCTTCCAGATGGACAATGACCCCAAGCATACTTCCAATGTTGTGGCAAAATGGCTTTAGGACAACAAAGTCAAGGTATTGGAGGGGCCATCACAAAGCCATGACCTCAATCTTATAGAAAATTTGTTGGCAGAACTGAAAAAGCATGTGCGAGCAAGGAGGCCTACAAACCTGACTCAGTTACACCAGCTCTGTCAGGAGGAATGGGCCAATATTCACCCAACTTATTGTGGGAAGCTTGTGGAAGGATACCCAAAACGTTTGACCTAAGTCAAACAATTTAAAGGCAATGCTACCAATACTAATTGAATGTATGCAAACTTCTGACCCACTGGGAATGTGATGAAATAACTTAAAGTTGAAATAAATCATTCTCTACTATTAGTCTGACATTTCACATTCTTAAATTAGAAGTGGTGATCCTAACTGACCGAAGACAGGGAATTTGTACTAGGATTAAACGTCAGGAATTGTGTGAAAAACTGAGTTTAAATCTATTTGGCTAAGGTGTATGTAAACTTCCGACTTCAACTGTACATGAACCTGTACATGTAAGCAAGTGAATAGCTGAGGGGAGCCTTTCTGAAATAAACTGGCAACATTTGATGTGATGTAATACTATTACACTAACCTCTATCACAATAACTTGCTGGGTTGAGGTTCCATTCCCCTCATCAACAGTGATTGGTTGGTCATCTCTCCATGTATTGTGTCCTGCTGGCTTCACAAAGCTCCTGTAGCCTCCAGTGAGATGTCCTTCACCTAAGAGAGTGATTTGGGGAAAGAGGTGGTTAAATTAGGTACTGCCATTGCTATATTGTACACTATTGGCAGTTTTGACACTGACTAGAATTGGCAAGGATGTAAACCGGCCAATCAGCACACGGCTGGTTTGAGTAAAAAAAATTTTTTTACAAACTCAATATACTTTAAAATTACTAACACCTGTGTAGAAATGATAATTGTCCCACATTCATACAGTTTCATGATTGTGTCCAGCTTGCTAATAATCAATTAAATGAAAGATAGTCAGGTAGAATACAAAAACGATGGATGAAGGACAATTTTTTTGCTAATTTTGACAGCAAGGAAATATTTAAAATTCAGTGCAGTCCTCCAGACCTCAATGGACAACTTCTTGATACTGTTTATATATATTTTCCAGTTTTTTAAACACCAAATACAAACATACAAATGAACAACAACTTACAGACGCACACAAACAAAGACTACATCTCCTCTGCCCAGACCCGCATTCTCACACCTCCATCACAAGTGCTTGCCACATGGCCTTAAATAGTTTTTTCCTCGGTCGCCCATGCTATTTCAATAATAATCATTAGATTTTTCCATTTGGTTAATGATGGCGGATTCATTGATTTCCAKGATTTTAATATACAGTACGTTTTTTCAAGATGAATGATGAGAAGAAAAYCGTCCAGCCCATTGGGTATCTCACTACACCCCCATTTGCCATGTTTTCATTTAGTAAGTAATAGAAAATGCAGTAAATTATCCTCGGCCTTCTGCTAAACGTACCTCTTTCCATTCCTCTGCATCGGACGAGGCTCTTGGCGCTACAGGGATGACTCGTGAGGACGCGCTCTCGCATTGTCCTCTCTGCGCGCTCCCGTGCCACCTTCGATTCCAGTAGTTTCCTCCGCAATCCCCTGTTTTCTTTCTGGCTTCGAGTTATTTCCAAACGAAACACTGCATAATCGTCGTCTACGAGTTTACAGATCTCTGCCACGGCTGCATTCGCTAGCACCTCCATAATGGAGGCTATTTGAGTGTGAAAAACCATACCGTTAGCCATTGTTAGCTAACGTTAGCAACTAGCGTTAACTAGATAATGTCCTGACTATAACGCGAATGAAAGACTACCTGGGGTACATATGTGATAATGTGCTGTTKAATTTGTCATATTTTGAGTTCCATGGTGTGAATAAATGTCTAAATAAAAACCGATAACGTGGAAATTGTTGTTGGTCACTTCACTTGTTTTTTCTTCTTTGATATAATGGCGTTTGCAACAATTATATGTGCATTCCGCCGCCTACTGTACATGTGGATAATAAAGTCACCTCCCCAAAAATGTGGGGTAAAAAGTAATACAAATAAAGACATTCCATACAAACTATCAAAAACGAAATGTTAATTAAACTAAATCAGCCTGCTTTTCTGTTCTAATCAGGTCGCTACACAAGCTCAGAATGATCCTGTGAGGGCGGGACATTTCRTGGCGACATAGTCCTTGCAGTGCTTCTGCCGTTAAGTKTTGGAGGACCAAAATCTTCTTGGCTACAGATATAATGATGTCCAGCTTCTTGGAAACTTGTGCAGTTAATAACTGTAGCTATAAATGCTACAAAATACACCTTATTCACAATATTTGTATCCAGATAACTTGATTGACGTATAACATTTGCAACTGGTTGAGGTGCATCCACTGCAATATCTTCTTCAGAACTTGCCCCTTCAACTTTCTTCACTGCCTCCACATAGGAAATTTGCTATATATAACAGGTCACTCAGGGAATTCGGAAATATGATCCCCACCAGAAGGTGTTTAGCTTGTCTGGGAGCAAGACGTCGGTGACCGCGACGTGGCTGGTTTTCCCTTTGRAATCCGTGATTGTCTGTAGACCCTGCCACATACGTCTCGTGTACTGCAGACTGTAAACACAAATTGCACAGAAGAGAATATGAAGGTTTATATAAGAAATTCTTTGCTGTACACATAGAAACATGATGTTTAACCACAGTCAAGCCAATCTAACACTGTGATTCAAGTTCCTAACATTATGGAGCCAGTGGAGTTTYTTTTAAAGTTTTATTTTTTTTCTTAAATGTACCCCTTTTTCGCCCCAATTTTGTGGTATCCAATTGGTAGTTACAGTCTTGTCCCATCACTGCAACTCCCGTACGGACTCAGGAGAGGCGTAGGTCGAGAGCCGTGCGTCCTCCGAAACACAACCCAGTCAAGCTGCACTGCTTCTTGACACAATGCCCGCTTAACCCGGAAGTCAGCCGCACCAATGTGTCGGGGAAAACACCGTACACCTGGCGATCTGTCAGCGTGCATTGTGCCCGGCCCGCCACAGGAGTCGCTAGTGCGCGATGGGACAGGAACATCCCTGCCGGCCAAACCCTCCCCTAACCCGGACGACGCTGGGCCAATTGTGCACCGCCCCATGGGTCTCCCCGTCGCGGCCGGCTGCGTCAGAGCCTGGACTCGAACCAGGATCTCTAGTGGCACAGCTAGCACTGTGCCACTCAGGAGGCCTATTTTTAAGTTTGATTCAAGAATTAAGTATAACGTTTTGGTTCGACCGTAATAAGGAAAAATCAGTCGCTGCAATGACGCAAACAAAAAACTAGGCAGTTAGTCAATTTTGTATTTAATTTAAACAAAATGGTCATATAGTCAAATGTGAACTACATTACTTTTATTACACAAAACAATAAATTATAACATTAATTTGAATACTTTGGAAAAGGTTCAACATTACATTACACACAGCTTCACTACTTCACGTCAAGTAAACATGAATTAAGGCACTGTCATTATCTCACTATAAAGCAGTATCAACCTAAAGGGAGAAAGCATTTTTACAGACACCATCACCATAATCATCTACTCTGCCTCATCATCCTCAGTTCACATCATCCACTTTCCTATACATCTAAATCCAACAAAATTCATTTTCAGTGGGTACAGGCAAACTGCCTCTCTCCCGTGTGGACCTTCAGGTGCCTCTTCAAGTGGTGCTGGTGGGAGAACCTCTTCTCACACTGGGGGCAGCTGTAGGGTTTCTCCCCTGTGTGGACCCTTTGGTGCCTRTTCAGCTTGGAGGAGTGGGAGAAACTGGCCCGACACAGGTGGCAGCCGAAAGGCTTCWCCCCTGTGTGCACCCTCTGGTGGATTTCCACCRGTTTGGGGAAACTGAAGGCTTTCCCACAYAATGAACATGGGAAGCGCTTCTCTTTGCCACCAGATCTGCTGATAGCGTTACTACTACTGTCATTTGTCAATAGGCTTGTGTAGCCATTTAGTGTGGAGGAACTGGCATTGTCTGACGTCTGGTTTAACATAGGGAGAGTGTGTGGAGGATGAAAGCCAGGGAGTGTCTGTGTTGTTGCAGGGTCCATGTTCCAGTTGATAGATCCTATAGAAGGCAGGCTGAAGGCAGCACCTGTTAGGGGGTTAACCTGAGGRGCAATCAGTCTTTTTGAATCACAACTATAGGAGCAGGATGGAGCATCGCTAGCCGAGTCTGTGTCTGTTCTCTCCAGCTGCATACGGACACCTCCCCATCCCCGCAGACCAAATCTAAGTCTCGCCCTCGTCTCAGCCWGTCTGTTGTCATGGAGACTGAGTTCGGATGTTGTTTTGTGTTCGACTGTCTGTTTCTGGTAGTGGTCAACAAAGTTGTTCACCAGCCCYGAGTTGAGGACGCTGTCCCATCCACTGACCTCCACTATGTCACCTCTGGTCCTGGCCTGCTCAATGATGTTGTCCCCTGGGTCCTTGCCTGCACCGGTCTGGGTCTGGGAATCCGAGATGGCTCCCCAGTCTCCTCTGTTAGCCTTCAGCCAACCACCTGCAGGAAGAGMTTAGAAAATATACTTTACAAACATGGCAGAGAAAACTTTACATATGAAGTATTTTGTCAATTACCTGGTGAAGTTAATACATTATAATGTTTGTGTGTTTTTTGTATGTAAACATAAGTTGTTTAATTTTATGAATGAAGAAAAAAGTATAGCCAGGTGCATTATTCCCATTGAAAATATATTACTGTATGTAGGCTATATGTATTTCTCCCTTACTTTTCTCCCCCATCTTTAGTCCACTCAGCAGATTAATGCTCTCTGGTCTGTCTTCTACTGTCTCCTCTTTGACCAGCAACAGATCAGGCTTCCCATCCTCCATGTCTACTGACTGTAAGAGATACAGAGTGAGAGGATGTTGGATCAAGAAAACTGATATGAGCACCCTGCTATGGAGCATCTTCTGATTGGGCAATGAAGGATTGTCATGAGTACTATGCAAACGTTAGTTGATTTGATTGCTTTACACTTTAATGGTTTGATCATTCAAAGGCATGTTCCCACACTTAAGACAAAATCAATCAAGACCMTTGAATCAAATTTTATTTGTCATGTASACATATTTTGCAGATGGTATCGCAGGTGCAGCGAAATGCTTATGTTTCTAGCTCCAACAGTACCTAACAATACAAAACAATACACAGAAAAACAATATTTAAGAAGGATCAGAACGCGTAATGTCAGTGTCCGGAAAATAGTGTGATGGTTTGGGGATGCTTTGCTGCCTCAGGACCTTGACGACTTGCCTTAATAGAAAGGAACCATGAGTTCTGCTCTGTATCAGAGAATTCTACAGGAGAATGTCAGGCCATCCGTCTTTGAGCTGAAGCTGAAGCACAGCTGGGTCGTGCAGCAAGACAATGATCCAAAACACACAATCAAGTCTACATGAAAATGGTTAAAAAGCAACAAATGTGAAGTTTTGTAATGGCTTAGTCAAAGTCCAGACCTAATCCCAATTGAGATGTTGTGGCCAGACTTGAAACGAGCATTTACTGTTTGAAAACCCACAAATGTCGCTGAGTTAAAGCAGTTCTGCATGCAAAAGTGGGCGAAAATTCCTCCACAGTGACATGAGAGACTGATCAACAACTACAGGAACCATTTGGTTGCAGTCATTGCAGCTAAAGGTGGCACACCCAGTTATTGAGTGTAAGGGGGCAATTATTTTTTCACACAGTGGAATTGGGTGTTGCATAACTTTGTTAAATAAAATATATATTTTGGGGGGTTATTTGTAAACTCAGGTTCCCTTTATCTGATATTAGGTTTTGGTTGAAGATCTGATGAGTATCAAAAATATGTGGAAATAGAGAAAATCCAAAAGGAGGCACATACTTTTTCACTGCACAATTATTGTTATTTTTAAATAAAAAAATATCAGAACGTCCCTTGTTTCATGAGCCGTTATAAAAGTTCCCAGAAATGTTCCATACACACAAAATCCGGCTTCTTCACCTGCGGGGTTGTCTGAGCCACCCAGAAACCGTCTCGTTGCCCTCACCAGGGTCTTGACATYCCTGCWGTTCGTCATCGTAACCGACTTCAGTGGGCAAATGCTCACCTTAGATGGCCACTGGCCCGCTGGAGAAGTGTACTCTTCACGGATGAATTCCGGGCAGATGGCAGACAGTATGGCGTCTTGCGGGCGAGCGATTTGCTGACGTCAACGTTGTGAACAGAATGCCCCGTGGTGGTGGTGTGGAGTTATGGTATGGGGAGGCATAAGCTATAGATAATGAACACAATTGCATTTTATTGATGGCAATTTGAATGCACAAAGATACTGTGACGAGATCCTGAGTCCCATTGTTGTGCCACTCATCCGCCACCATCACCTCATGTTTCAGCATGATAATGCACAGCCCAATGTCACAAGGATCTGTACACAATGCCTGGAAGCTGAAAATGTTCCAGTTCTTCCATTACCTGCATACTCACCAGACACCATTGAGCATTTTTYGGATGCTCTGGATTGACGAGTACGACCGCGTGTTCCAGTTCCCGCCAAGATCCAGCAACTTTGCACAGCCATTGAAGAGGAGTGGGACATTCCACAGGCCACAATCAACAGCCTGATCAACTCTATGCGAAGGAGATGTGTCGCGCTGCATGAGGCAAATGGTGGTCACCAGATATTGGCTGGGTTTCTGATCCACTCCTCTACCTTTTTTTAAGGTGTCTGTGACCAACAGATGCATATCTGTATTCCCAGTCATGTGAAATCCATAGATTATGACCTAATTCATTTATTTGAATTGACTGATTTCCTTCATATGAACTGTAACTCAGGATAATCTTTGAAATTGTTGCATGTTGCGTTTATATTTTTGTTTAGTATATGATCCGTTATTGGTGTCACTTGTTAAATCCACTTCAATCAGTGTAGATTTACATTTACATTTTAGTAATTTAGCAGACGCTCTTATCCAGAGCAACTTACAGTAGAGTGCATACATTTTTTTATTACAATTTTTTTCTTTTTTATACATACTGAGACAAGGATATCCCTACCGGCCAAACCCTCCTAACCCGGACGACGCTATGCCAATTGTGCGTCGCCCCACGGACCTCCCGGTTGCAGCCGGCTGCGACAGAGCCTGGCGCGAACCCAGCCCAGCCTGGGCGCGAACCCAGAGACTCTGGTGGCGCAGCTAGCACTGCGATGCAGTGCCCTAGACCACTGCGCCACCCGGGAGGTTATATGAAGGTGAGGAGACAGGCCTGTTCATCCTTCTACCATCCAGACGGTGGAGACAGTACTGTGGCATCACAGCTGGGGCCGAGAGAATGAAAAACAGCTTCCATCTCCAGGCCATCAGACTATTAAATAGTCACCACTAGCTGGCCTCCGCTCAGTAGCCTGCCCTGAACCTTAGTCACTGTTAATAGCCAGCCACCACCTCATACTTTACCCTTCACCTTCGACTGCTGCCCTATGTACATAGTCACTGAACACTGGTCACTTTAATAATGTTTACATACTGTTTTACCCACTTCATATGTAATACTGTATTCTAGTCAAGGCTCATCCTATATAACTACTGCTGTACAACCTTTTCTATTCATATACTGTCCATAATGTCTATAACTATTTTATATATGCACAAACACACTAAGTATAGCAAACATTAGGAACACCTTCCTAATATTGAGTTGCAACCCTCCATTTTGCCCTCAGAACAGCCTCAATTTGTCAGGGTATGGACTGTCAGGGTGTCGAAAGCGTTCCACAGGGATGCTGGCCCATGTTGACTCCAAGGCTTCCCACAATTGTGTCAAGTTGGCTGGATGCAATTTGGGTGGTGGACCATTCTTTTTTTTTTTGTCTTTGTATATATATTTTTTTATTTACCCCCCCCCCTCTTCATAGGACAAATATCGTAGTTTTTTTAACAGCTTTTTTTGCTACATATACATACATTTTCCATACATGGTACTTTTATATAAAGCAGTCACATAACAATAATACATTACCAAACATAAGCTTTTTAATCCCAACCCTCAGCCACTCTCAGCCCATCCCACCTATCACCATAGACCACCCTCGTTTGGTTTCCATGTGCCATATATTTTTAAATTGTGTTGTTTTTCAAAATGTTTAAACCTTTCCAATCGTATATTATCCACAGATTGTAAACTAAAGATGAAAACCTTTCCTACGAGTACTTTTATATTATTTATTGACTGACTATGTTTTTCCAAATCGCCCAACACTGCTATTTGTAAGGTTAATTTTAAGTGCATGTTGTGATTTTTTAACCATTCCTGAACCTGTGACCAGAAACAAGCTTACATAGGGGCAATACCAGAATAAATGATCTATTGATTCTGTCTCTTCGCAACAAAATCTACAGAGCTGAGATTGTTGTATGCCCCATATATATAGCATTCTGTTGGTGGCAAGTATGTTATATAATAATTTAAATTGAAAAACTCTAAGTGTTGAATCAAGTGTAGATTTTGTACCAGTTCATAAACCATGTGCCATGGAATTGGTACATCGAAAATCTCCTCCCCATTTATTTMGCAACCTGTATGGCGCAGCTGTCAACATTTTTGTCCTCAGATGAAACTGGTATATTTTTCTATTTATGCCAGTTCCTTTCAGCCAATTTGTATCTTTAATATATGGTAGGCAAACAAGTTCCCTACCTTCTCCCTTTTCCACTTGCCTCCTCCATTTTTGTGGTAGCGCTGCAATCAGTTGGTTGTAAATTTGGATTGAGCAGATATTCKCATATATTTTCGATAACTGCATATGTGACATAACTCCTCAGTTTCTATTCAAAATATAATTAATAAATATAATACCATTTAACAAAATGTTTTTTTAATAATCAGTATATTTGAGTGTAACCATAACATTTGTTGTAATATTTGTTCTATCTTTTCTGGAGGATAAAACTGAAATTGTTACCAGCTTTGTATGGCTTGTTTAAGAAAGGGCGATACTTTAAACAAAATTTCATTTTCAATTAGTCAGAAATGAGAAGTTGTAATCTGTATGAAGGCAAAAAGGCAATTTTTGAACAAAGGATGAGCCTTTCTTAATAATCTATAAGCTTTAATATTTAATCATTTTAGCCACCCAAACTCATATTCATTATATAAATATGCTCGTTTAATTTTGTCTGGCTTAGCATTCCAAATAAAATGAAATATTTTTTGCTCATATGATTTAAAAAACGAGTCATCTGGAGTAGGCAGTGCCATTAGTAAGTAAGTAAACTGTGATAGGACCAAAGAGTTAATCAATGTGATTTTTCCATAAATAGACAAGTATTTACCTCTCCATGGTTGCAGAATCGTATCTATTTTTGCTAACTTTCTATTGAYATGAATTGTGTTAAATTCAATTATATTTTTTAGATGTGAATACCAAGTATGTCTACTTCACCATCCGCCCATTTTATTGGTAAACTACATGGTAAACACTGTATTTTTTTWACGATCTAATACATAATATGGTGCACTTGTCATAATTAGGTTTTAATCCAGAAAGGCTAGAAAAGTGATCAAGATCTTCAATGAGACTGTGCAGGGATCCAGATTGTGGACTTAAGAAAAAACTAGAATCATCAGCATACATTGACACTTTTGTTTTTATCCCCTGGATTTCTAACCCCTTCATGTTCTTGTTGGATCTAATTTTAATAGCTAGCATTTCAATGGCCATAAAAAATAGATATGGAGACCACGGACAGCCTTGTTTTACTTAAAAAGCTCAATACTTTCTGAGAAGTAACCATTATTTACTATTTTACATCTGGGGTTGCTGTACTTAACTTTAAGCCATTGTATAAGAGATTCACCAAAATTAAAGTAATCCAGGCATTTATATATAAATTCTAGTCGTACTTTATCAAACGTCTTTTCAAAATCTGCTATGAAGATCATACCTGGTATCTTCGATGTTTCATAATGTTCAAGTAATTGTCGTATATTATCTCCAATATATCGTCCATGTAAAAAACCTGTCTGATCAGGATGAATAATATCTGGTAAAATCTTTTTTWAAACACAAGGCCAAATCTACACTGGAGTTGCTTACCAAGAAGACAGTGAATTTTCCTGAGTGACCGAGTTACAGTTTTGACTTACATCTACTTGAGAATCTATGGCAAGACCTGAAAATTGTTATCTAGCATTTATTAACAAGCAATTTGATAGAACTTGATGAAYTTTGAAAATAATATGCAGGTTTTGAAAGCTCTTGGAGACGTACCCAGAAAGATTCACAGCTGTAATCGCTGCCAAAGGTGTTTCTACAAAGTATTGACTCGYGTGTGAATACTTATGTAAATTATACATTTCTGTACTTAATTTTCAATAAACCTGTTTTCACTTTGTCATTATGGGGTTTTGTGTGTAGATGGGTGAGAAAATGTTTTTAATCAATTTTGAATTTGGCTGTAACAACAACATGTGGAATAAGTCAAGGGGTATGAATACTTTCTGAAGGCACTGTAATCTAATCCAATGAGAGGGGACTGGAACCGGTACAGTAGTAGTGTATACTCTGAAGGGTGCCTAAATAAGGAAAGGGAGGGTCTGGTCATAGATGAGGTGACTGTGAAAGTGGAGGGGGATACTCTTCTGACATGGAATTCAGATGAGACTCTAGATAACCATTTTCAGGTCTTGCCATAGAATCTCAAGTAGATGCAAGCCAAAACTGTAACTCGGCCACTCAGGAAAATGCACTTCTTGGTAAGCAACTCCAGTGTAGATTTGGCTTTGTGTTTTAGGTTACTGTCCTGCAAAGGTGAATTCATCTCCCAGTGTCTGGTAGGAAGCAGACTGAACCAGGTTTTCCTCTGGGATTTTGCTTAGCTCCATTCCGTTTCATTTTTATCCTGAAAAACACTGCAATAATTAACGATTACAAGCATACCCATAACATGATGCAGCCACCTATATMCTTGAAAATGTGGAGAGTTGTACTCAGTAATGTCTTGTATTGGATTTGCCCCAAACATAACACTTTGTATTTAAAACTTCTTATGGCTGCAGGGGCAGTATTGAGTAGCTTGGATGAAAGGTGCACAGAGGTGCCCAGAGTAAACGGCCTGCTCCTCAGTCAAGTACGTGCTAAATAGCATATTAGTAGTATTGGATAGAAAACACTCTGAAGTTCTAAAACGGTTTGAATTATGTCTGTGAGTAATAACAGAACTCATATGGCAGGCAAAAACCTAAGAAGAAATCCAACCAGGAAGTGAGAATCTGAGGTTGGTCGATTTTCAACTCATCGCCTATTGAAAACACTGTAGGATATGGATCTGTTGCACTTCCTACGGCTTCCACTAGATGTCAACAGTCTGTAGAAACGTGAATGAAGCTTCTACTGTGATATTGAGCCGGATGGGAGCTGTTTGAGTCAGTGGTCTGGCAGAGAGGCCAGGTCCTGGTCACGCGCATTCCACATGATATCGACTTGCGTTCCATTACTTCTATAGACACAAAGGAATTCTCCAGTTGGAACGTTATTGAATATTTATGATAACAACATCCTAAAGATTGATTCTATACTTAGTTTGACAAGTTATTTCGACCTGTAATATAACTTTTTGAAGTTTTCGTCCGATGTTCGCCGGGAACTGCACGAGCGTTTGGATATGTGTACTAAACGCGCTAACAAAAGTAGCTACTTGGACATAAATGATGGACAATTACCGAACAAAAACATTCTTGTGGAAGTGGAGTCCTGGGAGGCATTCAACGAAGATCAGCAAAGGTAATTGAAGATTTAATGCTTTTTATGAGTTTTGTTGACTGACAATTTGGCGGGTAACTGTATGGCTTACTTGTGGCTGAACGCTGTTCTCAGATATTGAATATTGTGCTTTTGCGTAAAGATTTTGTAAACTCTGACACAGCGGCTGCATTAAGACAAGTGATCTTTAATTCTATGTAAACATGTATCTTCATCAAAGTTTATGATGAGTATTTAGGGTATTTGACGTGCTCTCTGCATTTCTCCGGATATTTTGGGAGACATTTCTGAACATGGCGCCAATGTAAACTGAGGTTTTTGGATATAAAATATGAACTTAATCGAACAAAACATATATGTATGTGTGTAACATGAAGTCCTATGAGTGTCATCTGATGAAGATCATCAAAGTAGTGATAATTTTATCTCTATTTCTGCTTTTTGTGACTCCTGTCTTTGGCTGGAAAATAGCTGTGTTTTCTGTGATTTTGCTGTGCACTAATCATAAATCGTTTGTGGTGCTTTCGCTGAAAAGCCTATTTGAAATCGGACACTTTGGTGGAATTAACAACAAGATTACCTTTAAAATGGTATAAGATACATGTATGTTTGAGGAATTTTAATTATGAGATTTCTGTTGTTTGAATTTGGCTCCCTGCACTTTCACTGGCTGTTGTCATATCATCCCGTTAACGGGATTGCAGCCATAAATTAAGACAAAAAATGTATTGCTTTGCCACATTTCTTGCAGTATTACTTTAGTGTATTGATACACCATCCAAAGTGTAATTAATAACTTCACCATGCTCAAAGGGATATGCAATGTCTGCTTTTTTTACCCATCTACCAATTGGTGCCCTTCTTTGTGAGGCATTGGAAAACCTCCCTGGTCTTTGTGGTTGAATCTAATCTGTGTTTAAAATTKATTGCTCGCATGAAGGACCCTTGCAGATAATTGTATGTGTGGGGTATTCATAAAAAAATKATGTTAAACACTATTATTGCACACAGAGTGACTTGTTAAGCTCATTTTTACTCCTGAACATATTTAAGGGTGGAATACTTATTGACTAAAGATGTTTCAGCTTTTCATTTTTTTATTAATTTGTAAARATTTCTAAAAACATTTTCACTTTGACATTATGGGGCATCGTGTGTAGGCAAGGGACAAACAAATCAAAATGTTAAAATCAGGCTCGAACACAATAAAATGTGGAAAAAGTCAAGAGGTGTGAATACTTTCTGAAGGCATTGTATATGCCTTATATATCACAAAATGTCTGGATACAATATAGACTACCCAGGAATATTCWACACATCTGTTACTTTAGTAATTCCAAATGCATCTGTGTAATACTCACCACTGCATCCTGTATCAAAAGGTTGGCTGGTCCTCATTCAAGTCCCTTTTTGTTACAAAGCTTTACTACACAAGTTTCCAACTTACCTAACTTTGTTGTTGAAGTATAAAAACATGAGATCCCAAACCCGTTTACAGGGTTGGTTAACTCTTGAGGTTCCTAGGGTCTCCACCYAACTAGGTAAATCCACTTTTAGTTTTAAATGCACCTCATTGCTGGAACCAACTACAAAATACATTACAATTGAATGTTCTGGTGCCGTTCTGGCAATTCTTACAGAGGAATGTAACTGTTTTTCTTGAACATTTGTGTTGTGCTTTATTTCTTTGTTTTACATTGTATCTGATTTTATTTTGTCCTATTCATTGTATATGCAGGGCTCCCTTGTGAAAGAGACCCTGGTCTCAATGTTGACTCCCTTTTAAAATAAAGGTCAAATCAAAAATATATTTTCTGCTGACAATAATGACAATTCATGTTTGTTTTTAATGCACCGCAGACTCGATTAAGTGGAATAGTTACTTTCTATGTTATAGAGTGGAATGGTTTTTCTGCAGGTGTATCCTGAGGTAGCTCCTTTCTGAGAACCTCCTCCTGCAGTGCGAACCACCTCTCTCCCGTGTGGATCTTCATGTGCATCTTCAGCTGGTGCTAGCAGGAGAATCTCTTCTCACACTGGGGTCAGCTGTATTGTTTCTCCTCTGTGTGGACCCTCTGGTGTCTRTTCAGGTTGCCAGCATGGGCAAAGCGCATGTTACACTGGGTACAGCTGAAGGGTTTCTCCCCTGTGTGTACTCTTTGGTGCCTATTCAGGCTGGACGATTGGGAGAAAGTGGCCCGGCACAGGTGGCAGCCGTACGGTTTCTCCCCCGTGTGCATCCTCTGGTGGATCTCCACCTGTTGGGGGAAACTGAAGGCTTTCCCACAGAACGAACACGTGAAGCGCTTCTCTAGGGCGCTGCCACCTTTACTGATTCTGTCTCTACTACTGTCATTTGTCAATGGGCTAGTGTAGCCATTTAGTGTTGAGGAACTGGCATTGTCTGATGTTTGGTTTAACATAAGGAGAGTGTGAGGAGGATGAAGGCCAGGGAGTGTCTGTGTTGTCACAGGGTCCATGTTCCAGTTGATAGATRCTATAGAAGGCAGGCTGAAGGCAGCACCTGTTAGGGGGTTAACCTGAGGCGTCATCAGTCTCTCTGAATCACAACTATAGGAGCAGGARGGAGCATCGCTAGCKGAGTCTGTGTGTGTTCTCTCCCGCCGCATACCGACACCTTCCCGTCCCCGCAGACCAAAGCTATGCCTCGCCCTGGTCTCAGCCAYTCTGTTGTCATGCAGACTAAGTTCGGTTGTTGTTTTGTGTTCGACAGTCTGTTTCTGGTTGTAGTTAACAGTGTTGTTCCRSAGCCCAGAGTTCAAGACGCTGTCCCATCCACTGACCTCCACTATGTCGCCTCTGGTCCTGGCCTGCTCAGTGATGTTGTCCCTTAGGCCCTTGGCTGCACCGGTCTGGGTCTGGTAATCCAAGATGGTCGCCCAGTCTCCTCTGTTAGCCTCCAGCCAACCACCTGCAGGAAGAGTTTAGAAAAMAGACTTTACAAACATGGAAGAGAACTCTACATATAAATTTTTTTTTGTCAATTATCTGGTCAAGTTCATACATTATGTGTGTTTTTGTATGCAAACATAAGTTGTATTGATTTCATTTGATGTATGAATGAAGAAAAATAGYCGCATCACTATTCAATGTGCTATATGTATTTCTCCCTTACCTTGCTCCCCCAACTTTAGTCCACTCAGCAGATCAATGCTCTCTGGTCCGTCCTCTATTGTCTCCTCTTTYACTAGCAGCAGATCAGGCTTCCCATCCTCCATGTCTACTGACTGTAATAGATACAGAGTGAGACTATGTTGGATCAAGAAATCTGAAATGAGCACCCTGCTATGGAGCATCTTCTGATTGGGCAATGAGGGATTGCTATGAGTACTATGCAAACATGTTAGTTGATTTGATCACTTGATACTATTTAATGGTTTGATAATTCAAAGGCATGGTTCCACACAAATGTAATCAAGACCTGGGCCCGTATCCACAAAGAGTATCGYAGTAGAAGTGCTGATCGAAGATCAGGTCCCCACCTGTCTACATAGTCATTCATTATGATCTAAAAGACAAAACTGATCCTAGATCAGCACTCCTACTCTGAGAGGCTTTGTGGATAAGGGCCCTGACCTAATACCATTCAGACAGTAGTTCACACAGACTCACCTCAGTGAGACTGTGTGTGGTCCTGTGCTGCTCAGCTGGTTCCTCTGTGGGTTCAGGAGGAGGTGTAGTCTGGTTGTCCTCCATGACCATGGTCCCCTCAGGGTTCCCCAGACCCWCCTCACACCCTTCCTCCTTCACCAGCAGTATCTCTGGACCCTCCTCCTCCTGGAAGAAACAGGTGATACYGATTACAGACATACACTCCCTCAGGTACGTACACACAGATAATAAACACACTTTCAACATGGAGTGTTTACCCATCCCCACTACGTTTGAGTCCAATACTGTAGTTACAGAATGACTTCACTGTTGTTAAGCCCATCATGGTGGACATGAATATGATGTTMTTGGTAAATATTAGTCGCCTATGATAAGTCAAAAGTCGTCATCAGCCAAACCCAACTAAACTATACAAAAATATAAACACAACACGCAACATTTTCAAAGATTTTACAGTTACAGTTCATATAAGGAAATCAATCAACTGAAATAAATGAACTAGGCCCTAATCTATGCATTTCAAATGACTGGGCAGGGGTGCAGCCATGGGTGGGCCTTGGAGGGCATAGGCCCACCCACTTGGCAGCCAGGCCCAGCCAATCAGAATGAGTTTTTCCGCACAAAAGGGCTTTATTACAGACAGAAATACTCCAAGGCTGACGTGGTCTATAGCTGTGAGGCTGATTGGACGTACTACCAAATTCTATAAAACGAAGTTGGAGGCAGTTTATAGTAGAGAAATTAACATTAGAATCTCTGGCAACAGCTCTGGTGGACATTCCTGCAGGCAGCATGCCAGTTGCAGCCATGGGTGGGCCTTGGAGGGCATAGGCCCACCCACTTGGCAGCCAGGCCCAGCCAATCAGAATGAGTTTTTCCGCACAAAAGGGCTTTATTACAGACAGAAATACTCCAAGGCTGACGTGGTCTATAGCTGTGAGGCTGATTGGACGTACTACCAAATTCTATAAAACGAAGTTGGAGGCAGTTTATGGTAGAGAAATTAACATTAGAATCTCTGGCAACAGCTCTGGTGGACATTCCTGCAGGCAGCATGCCAGTTGCACCTTCTTCTTGCCTCCTCTAGAGGCAGTGATGGCAAGATCACAGCATAAGGTGCACCTGTGTAATGATCACACTGTTTAATCAACTTCTTGATATGCCACACCTGTCAGGTGGATGGATTATCTTGGCTAAATGTAAATACTCATTAACAGGGGTGTAAACAAATTTGTGCATATAGAAAATGTCAGGGATTTTTTTTTTCAGCTCATGAAACATGGGACAAACACATTACATGTAGAGTTTATATTTTTGTTCAGTGTGTTTTGACGTGTACATGTGTGGGTTTTTGTAGGTATATTTAGTAAGTCTATAATGGTTATAAAGCACTGTTGTGTGTATGCAGAATAGGGTGAGATCGGATGTGATGTGTACTAAAGAAAGTCTCAATGAAAGTCTTAGAATAAAAAGTCTCATTTTGTTTTTATTAAACATAAACAAGTTTTAAAGCTGCAATATGTAACTTTTTGGGCAACCTGACCAAATTCACATAGAAATGTGAGTTATAGGTCTGTRTATAAGTCTAAGAAGTGGTAGATCTGTTCTATATGAACTTTTTTTATGCTTCCCCTTCTTAAGTTTCATCTTTGCGTCTTTTACACCAGCTTTAAACAGCTGAAAATACAACATTTTTGGTTATGGAAAACATATTTCACAGCGGTTTAGATGGTACAATGATTCTCTACACTATGTCTGCTTGCTTTGTCACAAACTATTAGAATGTTAGCAACCAGGAAATGGAAGTGATTTCTGCATATTGCATCTTTTAATACACCATATAAAAACCATACATACAAAAAATCTGCATGAACTTGATCAACTGCATTAATTTTCTTATTAAAAGTGTCTTAGGAAAAAATTAAGTAGTTGAATGGAAGTAATGAAAATAGGCACTTGTGAACATCATATAGCTTACACAGTACAAACACAATATGTAACATTATTTTCAGGCTAATATATGCCTTATAAATTGCCTGGTGAAGTCTACCCACCTCTTGCAGTGTATACATACAGTATTAAATTGAACGTTTTTCCTTCTGATCTACACAATCTACTCCACATTTTCAAAGTGAAAGAAAGATTATAGAACATAGWGTGGCAGCATTATGTCATGGGTATGCTTGTCACCGGCAGGGACTGGAGACTTTGTCAGGATCAAAAGAAATATGAAAGGAGCAAAGCCCAGGTTAAAGGAAATCCCCATCAGTCTTCTGAAAACCTAACTCTGGGATAGTGTTTTATTGTTCAGCAGGACAATTATACACCAAAGACAATGCCAAAGACAAAGAAGAATAGCTTCCAAGAGGTGTTGAGTATTCCTGAGTAGTCCAGTCTCAGTCCTGAACTAATTTGCTTGAAAATCAGAGACAAGGTTTGAATATTGCTCGCCATCAATGATTCCCAACCACATTTACTGAGCTTGAGCAATTTTGACAAACACAATGGATATATGTGGCCCTAAGAGTTGTGCAAAGTTGGTAGAATCTTATTCAAAGTGACTCACAGCTGTACTGGCTGCCAAAAGTGCTTCCACCAAGTATTAACTCTGGGTTGTGAAGACATACGCAATCAAGACATGGTCGTTTTTCAATATTTTATACATTTGGAAAATGATCTATCATTTTTATTTCACRTTGAAAATGTGGAGTAGGTTGTGTAGATGGGTAGGAAAGAAACTCATGCCATCCCTTTTTAGATTTAATTTGAAGACAGCAAAATGTGAAGACTGTGCAAGGGGTGTGTAGACTTTCACMAGCAACTGTATATCCCACAATGTCTGGATGCAATATTCCACCCAGGAATATTCAACACTGAAATCTGTTAAACTCAGTTCAGATACATAAGATGAGACACGATGGTCATAAGGAGCTAGCTAAGCACATGGCTAGCCTATCTGACAAGTTACTATGGCCTCGATTCTGAKCCAATTTAAGCGTGCGTAAATGGAACGTAATTCATTTTTAACCATGCACAAGGTCAAGCCAACCTGCCATATTCCAAGTGGAAAAAGTATCTACTWAATTTTTTTCTGATGGAAAATGCTGTTATTTCTATGCACTGTAATTTATAAATTGATAAGAGCTATTGGTAAYAGCTAGGTAAATGAGTAATCCGTTTGGAGAAGGGGATTATAAATACACATGGCAATTGTTTTAGATTWTTTTTCCTTATGATCCCCYGAGGAAAATGTGAAACCAGCCATATGGAAGCAAACCGAAAATCATATCAACATGACATGTATTGAGGCCCCTTTTCCAGTGAAATAAGATATAAATAGCGCCGCCGTCATTCCGAATATTAATTGTGTGCCCTCATAATTTGCGTGGATGAAATTTGGAGACCCAAACTATAGGATTCTGTGGGGCTGAACCTGCCGAGTTGATGTATGAAGGTTTTGATTATATGCCCAGGCTTTTCCACGTTTTATTTTACAATTTGTATCATGTTTAATATTAGCCACTATCGGGAGCCACCTTCAGTAATACCCACGTACATTTATTTTCGCATCATTCCATTCCGTTTACCTTTCTTTCCTCTGTCACATCCTTGTAAATTGTTCCAGYGAGTCGCTAGCAATAGTGGATCATATTAGGCTAACGTTGTGCAATAATTTGGGACATGTAGCCTATTTGAATCATTATGGAACTCAGACCACACMTAGCAGTTTAAACCTGGAACCTGGTGCACGGTTCATGACGACTGGAATGTTGTCATATAGTTTCACGATTAGTAAGAAATTAGGGTAGATTTATAGGATTACTGTTCAATCCCTATTGTACACTTTTTTCCACCTTCCAATATTTTATGGATTGAACTTGAATATGACAAATTTCAGGATGAATCAAACCACTATTTTTTATTCATCAATATATTTTCTGCATAAAGGCTGTCCAAACCGTTTATTTTTATTCATACATACTTTCCTAACCCAAAAATGTGCCTACAAATTCAGASTATTTTTAAATCTACCAGTTAGTGCAAAAACAGAGACGAATATGCATAGATMGCTTTCTTTCAATGATCCCTATATTCTGACCTCGTTCTCTCGATGTATTCTATTGAGTCTGTCGATATAATTCTAATTCAAAAGTGACACCGTATTTAAAGGGATGGCTTAAGCAAAAAAAGGTCCTGTGTGGCTCAGTTGGTAGAGCATGGCACTTGGAACGCCACAGTTGTGGGTTTGATTCCCACTGGGGACCAGTAAGAAAAASTATGAAAATGTATGCACTAACTACTTACTSTAAGTCGCTCTGGATAAGAGTGTCTTCTAAACGCCCCAAAAAATGTAATGTAAGATGAATGTGCTGAAAACCCCATTGAATGAAAACTCCACGAGAAAATCTGTTAGCCAGCAAGAGGAGGGTTTTCAGCAGTTGAATGAAATTTATTCAGAGCACGCAAGGTAGCCACACCTGCAGAGAGCATTATGTGACTGAATAAGGTAAGTCTGAATACCAAATACTGAGAKGTGCYTAGGAAAGGCATAKATTCCTAAGTCGGGCCCAAGGTGTACCCTGTTTCTGGTGCATGTATTTCATGACGCTCACTTGCTACAACAAGTGGCAACTTTGTTGCATCATGTCATTGTAGAGGCACCATTACCGTGGAAACYGTCTCAACTGCACYTCTCGTCTTCTTGATCTGAATGCCTCCTCTTTAGTCAGCTGTTGTACAACATAACATTTTAAAACTAGCTAGTTTTATCTTGTCTCATGTCGGCTGTTGCATCTGAACTGGGCTTAACTCTCGTTATTCCAAATGCATCTGTGGATCGTTTGTGCTGACAACAATAAAAATTAATCTTCGTCTTTAATGCAGGGTTTGTTCTAAGCTATCCAGTGGAATGATTTTTCTGCTGGTGTATCCTGAGGTATCTCCTCTCTGAGAACCMCTTCCCGCAGTGCATACAGGCAAACGGCTTCTCTCCTGTGTGGACCTTCAGGTGCATCTTCAGATGGTCCTGGCGGGAGAACCTCTTCTCACACTGGGGGCAGCTGTAGGGTTTCACCCCTGTGTGTACCCTCTGGTGCCTCTTCAGGCCACGAGCCTGGGCGAAGCGCATTTGACACTGGGTACAGCTGAAGGGCTTCCCCCCTGTGTGGACCCTCTGGTGGATCTCCACCTTCTGGGGGCAGCTGAAGCCTTTGTTACAGAACATGCAGAAGAACCGTTTCTCTTTACTATTGCCTGATGTGGCTCCCCCTCCCTGAGCCTGGGCTCCAGCCCTGTCGTTTGAGTTCAGTACCTGATCAAAGAGGATGCGGCCATGTGAATTGGATGGTGCCATCGATGTGGACACTGAGTCGCGATCCCTGAACGCGTGCAAAGGGGAGTGGGTCGCYACATTTATTTTTGTCTCTAAAAAGTCCCTGGTGTTTCCCTGAGAGTGTCCTTCTCCTAAGTGAGTCTTGTCTGCATTCCATGTCAGAGGAGCGTCGCCCTCCATTTTCACAGTCACCTCATCTATGACTATAACCTCCCCTTTCTTATCTAGGCAGCCTTCAGAGTGTAGACTACTACTGTACTGGTTCCAGTCCCCTCTAGACAGATCAGTCTGTGTCTCTAAACCCAAAGGCATGTTGCCAGGGCCCATCTCTGTAGTGTAAGAACAAGATGGATCATCACCGCCAGTGTCTAATGCGTCACCATAGCCATCCCCACGGGAATGAACCATCCTCTGGCTCTGGTGAAATACCGGTAAATACTCTGAGCCTGAAGCAGGAGGACAGCTCAGTGGCCCCTGCCCCAGTCTRTCTGGGTCTGATATGTGGTCAGATCCTCTGTGTAAGAGCCTTTGTGTTACAGTTAAAGGCTTGGTGTCTGTCTCTGACTTGAGGACGGCGTCGGGCCTTCCACTGACCTCCGTGATGCTGAGTCGGGTCCTGGGCTGGGGCYCAGAGGTGGTGGGGTCCTCCATGGCTTCATAGGGCGCACCAGCCACTCCAGTCTGGATGTCTCCYCTTTGCCTTGGGCCCTCTCCTTCAGACCTGTGCTGCTTGACCCCATGACCTGYATCCTCTGCATCTGCAGACTGACACAAGCATTGAATAACATTGTTGTAGGGAAGTCTCACAAGCTCTCCTATGGCAGAACAATTAGGATGTAAGCAAATTAATAGCTGATGGGTACCTTTCTGAAATAAACTGGTCACATTTGATATACTGTAATTTTAATGTAACACTATTACACTAACCTCTATCACGATAACGTGCTGGATTGAGGTTCCACTCCCCTCATCAACAGTATCTGGTTGGTCATCTATCCATGTATTGTGTCCCACTGGCTTCACAAAGCTCCTGTGGCCTTCAGTGAGCTGTCCTTCACCCGAGAGAGTGATTGGGGTAAAAGAGGTGGTTAGGTTAGCTATATTAGTTAATGCTATACTGTACACTATAGACAGTTGACAAATGTCTAGAATTGACAAGGATATAAGGTAACAATTTMAATAATTTATTGATATACTATTTATAGACTGATTATGTTCCATGCATCCTGTTGTTTTCATTGAGTAAATAATAGGAATGCAGTAAATCAATTATCTGGTTAGAATATGAGATTGCGTCTTTGTGCAATATAGTTAAGTAATGAGGGGAATTACTGCATATTATCCAAAAACTGACCATGACCCAATTCTGGGTAACACATCTGAACACATGTGCAGAGGGGAACCGGGCGACAGGCACTTAGCTATATTTGAACAGCGACAGGCCGCTCAGCCTTGGCCTTCTGCTAAATGTACCTCTTGCCATTCCTCTGTATCGGTCGAGGATCTTGACACTACTGGGGCGACTGGCGAGGACGCGCTCCCTTGCCACCTTCAGTTCGAGTAGCTGTAGTTTCCTCCGCAATGCCCGGTTTTCTTTCTGGCTTTGAGAAATTTCCAAACGAAACACTGCATAGTCGTCGTCTACGAGTTTACAGATGTCAGCCACGGCTGCATTCGCTAGCACCTCCATAATGGAGGCTATTTCAGTGTGAAAAACCATACAGTTAGCCATTGTTAGCAGCTAGGTAGCTAACGTTACCTAGATAACATCTATCAACCAAGTCCTGTTCTCAACGCGAATTAAACACTACCTGGYGGTAAGTATGTGATGCTGTGCAGTTTAATGAGTCATAGTTTGAGTTCCAGGGTTTTAATAAACGTCTAAATAACAACAATAAAAACGCTAACGTGGTAATTGTTCTTGGTCACTTTACATTTCCGTTTACACTGACGAGAAAGGATGTTATTGGGTGGAGTCATAGCTCATAGGGTGTGMCTAAATGAAAAACGGTACTATCGTTATCTTTTAATCTGAGAGCAGACTTGTTTAGAAATAAGTGCGTTAGCAAGAACAGAGTAAAATACAATACAATATAATTACTTTATTCTTATTTACATCACCTCAGTAAGGTAAATAGTCAACTGTCTTAGAAATGTTTGGGGGCATCTGAAGCTAATTTCCTGCATTTCTACACAATCTAATAAGAATATAATATTTTTCTAAACTTCTACATTAATGTGGATGCTACCATGATTGTGAATAATGATGAATGAGAAAGTTATAGACGCACACATTTCATACACCTCTCCTGTTATTGTAATGGTGAGAGGTTAGTATGTTTTGTGGTATGATATTTGTGATATTTGTGCGTCTAACTTTCTCACTAATCATTATTCACGATTCATTCACATATCCGTAATCATTGTAGCATCCACATTAATGTAGAAGGGTTTATAAACATATTCTATTCTTATTTACAATAAAAGTGACTCCAAAATGACACAATATATTATGTACCATTCATTTCCATTGGGCAAAAACATTTCTGAACACAACCAAAACAAACAGCAAATGCATCCAACAAATGTGTATAGTCACAAGCTTTATTTAGTCATTGCGTGCTATGAATGTGGGACCAAAAACMTWACTTTAATACACATAAGTACATTTGTCCCAAAACTTTTGCTCCTCTAAAATGGTGGCACTATGTAAAAATAAAGTGCTGTAATTTCTAAATGGTATACCCGATATGGATGAAAATACCKTCAAATTAAAGCTGACATTCTGCACTTTGACTTCATCAATCCTTATTTGAGTTCAAATCCACAATTTGAATATAGAGCCAAAAGAAGAAAAAATGCTTTACTGTCCTAAGAATTATGGAGGACACTGTAATTCATATCATAGGCATACTAGTACTGTAGAGCTCTTTTTACTTGCACACAATATAGCTGGATCTCCCCATCCTGCCCCTAGGGGTCCACAGCCCAACACACCCCACTCAGCTTTAGGATCTTAGTGAAACATTCATTATTGGTTACAGGTGTGTTAGGCCAAGGCCAGAGTGACAACCAACAGTAAGGCAGACCCCCAGAACTGAGCAGCCCAGCATCTAGGGATTGCCTAAATAGGCATAGGCATCCCCCCTGACTTGGGATTGTTTTCAATACAGACTTCTTTTGTCGTACATTATTCCATAAAAGGCATTCAGAATTTACAAATGTTGCACAGTATACCTTTAAACTTGTAATAAATCAAGTGATACATAACTTGACATTTCTGCCATCATTGTGACATTGTGGGAGGATAACCAACCTTCCAATTAAGGGCAATGGATGTCTTTGCCGCTATAAATGCTAGGTTACACAGTTTCTTCTGATAAGTCTCCTGTATCAATATTTACAAACAACAACAAAAAACAGGTAGAAAGGAGAATCTGTAGAAATGCTGAGATTAAAGAACATACTCTTTTCCAGAATTCAGCCAGCCTTCACAAGAGCAAACATATGCAAATATGTCCCCTTTTGTGTTTTACGTCTCCAGCAGTGGAATTACATTTCTGAGTGCATGATATTCAGTTTTACTGGCATATAGGATGTTCTATGGATGGTCTTAAACTGCAGTAGTTTATGTCTGAGATTATATGAACATGACTGGGCATTCAAACATATCTGTATCCATTCATTGTCATCAATAGTCTCCCAGGTCTTCCTCACATTTTTGTTTTACATGTTTTGTGTCATCMGGAAAAGCCTCTATCAACCCTTGATACAGATTGGAAATCAACTAAGCTTTGTCAGCCTGCCTAAAAATATAGTGAACAAAAATAAACACAACATGCAACAATTTCAACGGTTTACCTGAGTTACGGTTCATATGAGGAAATCAATCCATGAAATTAATTAATTAGGCCCTAATCTATGGATTTTACATGACTGAGCAGGGGAGCAGRCAAGGGAGGGCCTGGGAGGGCATAGGCACACCCACTTGCTAGCCAGGCCCAACCAATCAGAGTTTGTTTTTCCCAGAAAAAAAGGCTTTATTACTGTTAAAGGAATTTAATTCCTATATGTTTATCAACCAATTCAATTAAAACACTCTGCCCATACATAAGAATTTGTAAGATACTTATCAGCATTAAATGGACAGAGACCAGTCTCAAAATCAATCAATCAATKGCGTTTATTCTCGAGAGTACTAATCATAATACAATTTACATCAGGTTATATAATAAAGATGATGTCATAGGTTTTAATGTCCATCCTCCTCTAGGATACAATGGCAGTATAGTTAGCGTTCTCATTACTGTCTGCCACCTGTTAAACTATCTGCAACCAACCCAAGGTCTTTCCCCTCCCTGGGTAGACACATCATTCAAGCCTGTCTGAAGATAAACCCATTCTTTCTAACAAGGAACACATTACATTCAACATTATGATTATAATAAGATTCATTSATACAGTAACATCTAAGTCAAATGTATACATATTTTTGTCATTTATTCATAAAAATCCCATAACAATTACAGACAGAATTACTCCTCAGTTTCATCAGCTGTCCGGGTGGCTGGTCTCAGACGATCCCGCAGGAGAAGAAGCCAAATGTGGAGGTCCTGGGCTGGTGTGGTTACACATGGTCTGCGGTTGTGAGGCCGGTTGGACATACTGCAAAATTCTCTAAAACAACATTGGAGGCGGCTTATGGTAGAGAAATTAACATGAGATTCTATGGAAATATTGATAGAATGGCGCCGGAGGGGATGGCTGCCGTTTTACGGGCTCCTAACCAACTGTGCTATTTTGTGTGTTTTTTTGCGTTGTTTGTAACTTATTTTGTCCATAATGTTGCTGCTACCGTCGCTTAGGACCGAAAAGAGCTTCTGGATATCAGAACAGCGATTACTCACCTCCATCTGGACTCAGATCTTTTCTTTAATTAGTCCGACGCAAAGGATATACTGCTTCTCCGAGACCAGTCCCAAATCCCTGTCATTCGCGTGAAGAAAATACGGAAATACAGGGGGCGGAGATCGGGGTGCCTTGTGACAATTAGTTGGCGAGTGTGTAACCTGCCTCTACCATCTGTTCTATTGGCCAACGTGCAATCACAGGAAAATAAACTGGATGATCTCCGCTCAAGACTATCATACCAACGGGACATTAAACTGTAATATCTTATGTTTTACAGAGTTGTGTCTGAACGACGACACAGATAATATACAGTTGGCTGGATTTTCCTTTCCTCTAGTGACACCATCCCCACAGTGACCGTACGTACATATCCCAAACAGAAGCCATGGATTACAGGCAACATCCGGCACTGACCTAAAGGCTAGAGCTGCCGCTTTCAAGGAGCGGAACACTAATCCGGATGCTTATAAGAAATCCCGCTATGCCCTCAGACGAACCATCAAACAGGTAAAGCATCAATACAGGACTAAGATTGAATCCTACTACACAGGCTCTGACGCTGGTCGGATGTGGCAGGTCTTTCAAACTATTACYGATTACAAAGTGAAACCCAGCCGCGAGCTGCCCAGTGACGCGCGCATACCAGACGAGCTCAACACCTTTTATGCTCYCTTCGAGGCAAGCAACACTGAAGCATGCATGAYAGCACCAGCTGTTCCAGACGACTGTYTGATCACGCTCTCTCCATAGCCAATGTGAGGAAGACCTTTAAACGGGTCTACATTCAAAAAGCCGCGGGTCAGACGGATTACCAGGACATGTACTCGAAGCATCCGTGGACCTACTGGCAAGTGTATTCATTGACGTTTTCAACCTCTCTCTGACCGAGTCTGTAATATCTACATGTTTCAAGCAGACCACCATAGTCCCTGTGCCCAAGAAAGCTAAGGTAACCTGCCTAAATGATTACCGCCCCATAGCACTCATGTCGGTAGCCAAGAAGTGCTTTGAAAGGCTGGTCATGGCTCACATAAACAACACCATCCTCCAGGAAACTCTAGACCCACTCCAATTCGCATACTGCCCCAACAGATCCACAGATGACGCAATCGCACTCCATACTGTCTTTTACCACCTGGACAAAAGGAACACCTATATAAGAATGTTGTTCATTGACCAAAAGGTTAGCGTTCAACACCKTAGCGCCCACAAAGCTCAGGACTCTGGGACTAAACACCTCCCTCTGCAACTGGATCCTGGACTTCCTGACGGGCAGCACCCATGTGGCAAGGGTAGGCAACAACACATCTGCAATGCTGATCCTCAACACTGGGGCACCTCAGGGGTGCGTGCTTAGTCCCCTCCTGTACTCCTTGTTCACCCACGACTGCGTGGCCAAGCACAACTCCAACACCCTCAWTAAGTTTGCTGARGACACAACAGTGGTAGGCCTGATCACCAACAACAATGAGACAGCCTATAGGGAGGAGGTCAGAGACCTGGCATAGTCACTTTACCCCAATCTACATGTTCAAATTACCTCGACTAACCCGTACCCCCGCAAATTGACTCGGTACCCCCTGTATATTGCCTCAGTTGCCTTTTCTTAACTCTATTTATTGAACTGCATTGTTGGTTAAGGGTTTGTAAGTAAGTATTTCACGATAAGGTGTACACCTGTTGTATTCGGCGCATGTGACGAATACAATTTGATTTGATCAGCTCTGGTGGGCATTCCTGCAATCAGCATGCCAATTGCACGCTCCCTCAAATCTTGAGACATCTGTGGCTTTGTGTTGTGTGACAAAACTGCACATTTTTAGAGTGACTTTTTATTGCCCCCAGCACAAGGTGCACCTGTGTACTGATCATGCTGTTTAATCAGCTTCTTGATATGCCACACCTGTCAGGTGGATGGATTATGGCAGAGTGGGTAGGGTTATATCCTTCCTGTTTGGCCCTGTCCGGGGGTATCATCGGATGGGGCCACAGTGTCTCCTGACCCCTCCTGTCTCAGCCTCCAGTATTTATGCGCAGTATATGTGTCGGGGGGCTAGGTCATTGGTTATACCTGGAGTACTTCTCCTATCTTATCCAGTGTCCTGTGTGAATTTAAGTATGCTCTCTCTAATTCTCTCGTTCTCTCTTTCGTCTCTCTCCGGAAACCTGAGCCCTAGGACCATACGTCACGGCAAACGGGCATGATGACTCCTTGCTGTCCCCAGTCCACCTGGCCTTGCTGCTGTTCCAGTTTCAACTGTTCTGCCTGCTGTTATGGAACCCCTACCTGTTCAACTCTTAATGATCGGCTATGAAAAGCCAACTGACTTTTATTTCTGATTATTATTTGACCATGCTTGTCATTTATGAACATTTTGAAAATCTTGGCTCTCTCTAATTCTCTCCTTCTCTCTTTTCTTTCTCTTCTCTGGATGGACCGAGCCCTAGGACCATACGTCAGGACTACCGGGCATGATGATCCTTGCTGTCCCAGTCCGCCTGCCCTGCGCTATTCCAGTTTCAAACTGTTCTGCCTCGGTTATGGAACCCCTACCTGTCCCAGACCTGCTGTTTTCAATTCTTAATGATCGGCTATGAAAGCACAACTGACATTTATTCCTGATTATTATTGACCATGCTTGTCATTTATGAACATTTTGAAAATCTTGGCTCTCTCTAATTCTTCCTTCTCTCTCTGGAGGACCTGAGCCCTGGGACCGTGCGTCGGGGCTGCCGGCGTGATGGCTCCTTGCGTCCCCAGTCCACCTGGCCTTGCTGCGTTATTCCAGTTTCAGCTGTTCTGCCTGCGGTTATGGAACCGCCACCTGTCCCTGACCTGCTATTTTCAACTCTTGATGATCGGCTATGAAAAAGCCAACGTGAAAATTACCATGATTATTATTTGACCAGCTTGTCACTTATGAACATTTGAACATCTTGGCTAGTTCTGTTATAATCTCCACCCAGCACAGCCAGAAAGGAATGGCCACCCTCATAGCCTGGTTCCTCTCTAGGTTTCTTCCTAGGTTTTGGCCTTTCTAGGAGTTTTTTCTAGCCACCGTGCTTCTACACCTGCATTGCTTGCTGTTTGGGGTTTTAGGCTGGGTTGTCTGTACAGCACTTCGAGATATAGCTGATGTACGAAGGGCTATATAAATAAACTTGATTTGATATTGATTATCTTGCCAAAAGATAAATGCTCACTAACAGGGATGTAAACAAATTGTTGCACACAATTTGAGAGAAATACACTTTTTGTGTGTGTATGGAACATTTCTTGGAGCTTTTATTTCAACTCACGAAACCAACACTTTACATGTTGRGTTGTCTAGTGTTTGCTGCACAGAGAGAATAGTGTTGCATCAGCAAAAATTCACCTTAGTACCATCACAGACTGGTCTTCACTGGTRACCATCTGACCCTGTGCAGATGAGGCATGATAAAGAATTACCTTGGTGTGCWTATATACATCCAAGAATAGAATCAATGGTTCAATAATTGAAATTACCATTATTCCCAGATCCCAAACTGTAGCCTACCCATCAACTCAAGATGGAACGTCTTATCCATTCAGTGGTTGTTATAATATACTGCAAAATTCACCTGAGCTCCGTAGACTGGTCTTCCCTGGCTGTCTGACCCTGCTGGGACACCTGTCACCATCTTATCCTGCTAAGAGACATGATGAGTATAGTGTTGTGTAATGACTGTGCACCAWGACAGTGAAGCCTGTAGAGCTGTTTATACCGTGTCAGTGTGAAAAGTAGGGAATTAGCTAGGGAAACTGACAGATCAATAACGTTAAATTGCTATACTGACTAATAAAAACACATTACACTGAAGAAARGTCCGAATATATCGGTCTTTAATCGTTTGGCTGCTGGTTCATCATTTGATTCAGGTCTAGTGTGATTGAGGCAAAAATAATAGCTGAAGTTAGTGAGCTAGCTAGCTAACGTTAGCCAACTTTTGGCTAGCTCTAGCTTATGGTACATCAAATTTACTAATGTTGAATGGGACAAAACAAAGGCTACAAAATATTTCCATACACACAACAGCCGTTAAATACTGCTACCTGACAGATAGCTAGCTAGAGCTGAACTGGCTGTGATAGCTACTAGCTAGCTAACTAGCTGCTAGTAGTTCATTAATTTCAGTCGAGTGGGGATGAAACGTTGGCTAACGTAACATGTCAGTTACACTACTAGCTCAGCACTGGGAATAAATACTTTCCCCCTGTCAAACAGCATACCTTGCCAGCAAGATCAGTCAACTAAAGAGTAGCCAGTTTCTTCTCTGCTTGCTTCTATAACTCTGAGGAAAAGCGCAAAGCTGCCTCTGATCATCTCTCCCGTCCTGGTCCTATACGCCAGCCTTTCAGAAGCTTTGCCTCTACACAGCCTGTCCGCATGCTCTGTGGTGTCCGCGCGGCCCTAAATCCAMCCGGCTGAAACCGGAAAACAGCCTGCCCGACRGCTCTGAGATGTCCACATGGTCCTAACGCACACCGGCGCTGCGTTTTGTATCACAGTGCAATTATAAAACGGGGGGGACGGGACAAAAATGCAATGTCAGAATGCGGGGGATCTCCCGCGTCCCCAGTGAAAGTTGCGCCCCTGGTCCTATGCTAGGTTTACTGTCTCTCCAAAAACAGGTATTTACAAGCCTTTTTCAAATGACATGTTAACAAAGGGTCAATGAGGGGTATGAGGTTGATAACCCTCCTAAACAGAAGTAAACAAGTCATACAATCTGACACAGTTTGTAGAGACCAGTCAGTCTGGAATATCAAGTACAGGTTCACTTTAGTTCATGTTTAATATTTCACTTCAGTCATCACACAACCTGAAGGTAGATTATAGGCCATTTWCTGCAAACAGCTTGAGGCAAAGGACTGTAGACAAAAGGGAAAGGGGGATACCTAGTCAGTTGTACAACTGAATGCCTTCTACTGAAATGTGTCTTCTGCATTTAACCCAACCCCTCTGACAGTGACATGGTGACGTACACTCCCCTACGTAATTATTTGGACAGTAAAGCTAAAACTTTTAATTTGGCTCTATACTCTAGCATTTTGGATTTGAGATCAAATGTTTAATTTGAGGCGACAGACAGATTGTTGTGCCCAATTGAAATGAATGGTAAATAATGTAGTGTCTTTTTGGAATAACTTTTATTGTAAATAAGAATATGTTTCTGAACACTTATACATTAARGTGGATGCTACCATAATTACGGATAATCATGAATGAATCATGAATAATGTGAGAAAGTTAAGAGGCATAAATATCARAAATACCACCAACAACCAAAACAAAATGCAAATGCATCCAACAAGTTTGTCGAGTCACAAGCTTGATGTAGTCARTGTGTGCTAGGAATATGGGACCAAATACAACACTTTTGACTACTTTAATACACATTTAAGCATAGCCGCGGAAAGTAGGGGTGCTACTTCCTACGTCTATGCATAGAACAAAAAAAGTGTCTGACTAAGGACAACTCCTACGTACTACCCAGTGACATGAGTCCAAACTTTTCACAGAAGCTGGACAAAAATAACTTCCAATATACAGAAAAGTGGCATGTCTGTTGAAGGTTTTYCTGCTCTCAAAGTTGAAATTTTAATAAAACATTGATATGCCACTGATTAGGCTACTGTGTGCCTCTACTGGCTTTACCACTAAGACCAGTTTGGCACACATTTTTAAGGACAAACCTAAAATATTTCCATCCCTTCCTTCTCAGCGCTAGCGAGTTGATGTTGGACAGGTGAATTACCAACCCTGGCACAAGGGTTGGAAAATAGCAGAGCTCAAATTTTTACAAGTTGAAATTGCCAATGAGCAATAGAGCCCTTAACGTCTTAGTCAGCCGGCTGTGCCTTGTAAAGATGGCCTCCACTCTTCTGTCTCTTCCTGCTGTCCTCCCCTCCCCAACTTTACTCTGTAGCCTACTTGGAATAGATGCCTACCCTTATTGTCTCTTAGCAGTTCCACTGCTCCTGCCATCTCTGCACCACCACTATCCATATCATCCCATTAGCGTCTGCCAAACTCATTAGCCCCTCCACATCATCTCTTGCCAAAGATGGTGGATAAATGAAGATAGTTCTATCAGGCCTTTTAKCATTGAAAAAAATMGTCAGTTCCGGTCAATGATGTACATAAACCCTGACTTGCTGATGCTATGTTTTGGSCATGGAGAGGCTTTGAAGCCAATATTCGGCCATATTGGCACTCTTCCATTGGGAATAAATGGAATTCCACAGTATTTTATTTAATTGTTTAAAGGACAAAATGACATGACTAGGTCTTTTTTTGTTGTAGTGGTGACCGTAACATTAGTACTTTCCAAAAAGTTTACTTTAAGAAATTTTAAAAATGTATATATTAAATAATATAAAAAATGTTTAGCTCACATAGCGCTTTGCTGTTGACAACGTTATGAACAGAGTTCCCCATGGTGTTATGGTATGGGCAGGCAACAAACACAATTGCATTTTATCTATGGCAAATTGAATGCACAAAAATACTGTCACAAAATCCTGAGGCCCATTGTGAGGCCCATTTTTTTTTTTAAGGTATCTGTGACCAACAGATGCATATCTACATTCCCAGACATGTGAAATCCATAGACTAGGGCCTAATACATTTAAATGGACTTATTTCCTCATATGAACTGTAACTCAGTACCATAGGGCCTGAGGCCGCAACCGATGTCAATATGGGGAACTCTCAGAGTAACCAATGATGGAATGTTATAAACTGACTTACATGGGCTTTGCTTGGTATCGTGCACAACAGCCAAGCCCTCTACGTGATTTGAAAACCGAGGGGGTATTTTTTAAATTTATTTTCACCTTTATTTAACCAGGTAGCCTAGTTGAGAACAAGTTCTCATTTGCAACTGCGACCTGGCCAAGATAAAGCAAAGCAGTTTGACACATACAACACACAGAGTTACACATGGAATAAACAAACATACAATCAAAAATACAGTAGAAAAATCTATACACAGCATGTGCAAATGAGTAGGATAAGAGAGTAAGGCAATAAATAGGCATGGTGGCCGGAAGTAATTACAATATAGCAATTAAACACTGGAATGTAGGGATGTACAGAAGATGAATGTGCCAAGTAGAGATACTGGGGTGCAAAGGAGCAAGATAAATATATACAGTTATGGTATGAGGTAGATTGGATGGGCTAATTACAGATGAGCTATGTACACGTGCAGTATCTGTGAGCTGCTCTGATAGTTGGTGCTTAAAGCTAGTGAGGGAGGTTAAGAGTCTCCAGCTTCAAGAGAATTGCAGTTCGTTCCAGTCATTGGCAGCAGAGAACTGGAAGGAAGAGGCGGCCAAAGGAGGAATTGGCTTTGGGCTGGTGACCAGTGAGATTATACCGGCTGGAGCGCGTGTGCTACGGGTGGGTGCTTCTATGGTGACCAGTGAGCTGAGATAAGTGGGGCTTTACGCTAGCGAGAGACTTGGTAGATGACCTGGAGCCAGTGGTTGGCGACGAGTATGAATCGATGCCAGCCAACGAGAGCGTACAGTCCAGTGGTGGTAATATATGGGGCTTTCGGTGACAAAAAACCGGATGGCACGTGTGATAAGCGCATCCCAATTTGTATGAGTAGAGTGTTGAGCTATTTTTATAATGACATCGCGAAGCTCGAGGATTGGTAGGATGGTCAGTTTTTACGAGGGTAGTGTCTGTGCTGCAGGAGGAAGGCTGCTTTGTTGCCGAATAGGAAGCGATTCTAGATTTAACTTTTGAGAACTGGAATGCTTAATGTGATCTGGAAGGAGAGTTTACAGTATAGCCAGACACTACTATGTATTTGTCAGTCTGTCAAACATATTCTAATCAGAACACCGTCCCAGATTGCTGACGGCGGCAGGTGCAGGCAGTGATCGGTTGAAGACATGCACGTTCGTTTCTTGCATTTAGAGAGCTAGTTGGAGGCCACGGAAAGAGAGTTGTATAGCATTGAAGTCGTCGTCTAGAGGTTAGTTAACACAGTGTCCAAGGAAGGGCCAGAAGTATAGAGAATGGGTGTAAGTCTGCGTAGAGGTGGATCAGAGAATCACCAGCAGCGAGAGCTACATCATTGATGTATACAGAGAAGAAGAGTGGGCCCGGAGAATTGAACCCTGTGGCACCCCCAGTAGAGACTGCAAGAGGTCCGGACAACGAGCCTGCCGATT
The DNA here is from genome assembly GCF_002910315.2 of Salvelinus sp. IW2-2015. Taxonomy (NCBI): domain Eukaryota; kingdom Metazoa; phylum Chordata; class Actinopteri; order Salmoniformes; family Salmonidae; genus Salvelinus; species Salvelinus sp. IW2-2015. The sequence continues at coordinate 48,385,099 of NC_036853.1, forward strand.
TGACACACTGAACTCTATCAGATAAAGTAGTTGGTGAAGCAGGCGAGGCAATCCTTTGAAAAACCAAGGCTGTTGAGTCTGCCAATAAGAATGTGGTGATTGACAGAGTCGAAAGCCTTGGCCAGGTCGATGAATACGGCTGCACAGTAATGTCTCTTATCGATGGCGGTTATGATATCGTTTAGGACCTTGAGCGTGGCTGAGGTGCAGCCATGACCAGCTCTGAAACCTGATTGCATAGCGTAAAAGGTACGCTGGGATTCGAAGTGGTCGGTAATCTGTTTGTTGACTTGACTTTCGAAGACCTTAGAAAGGCAGGGTAGGATAGATACAGGTCTGTAGCAATTTGGGTCTAGAGTGTCTCCCCCTTTGAAGAGGGAGATGACCGTGGCAGCTTTCCAATCTATGGGAATCTCYGARGATACGAAAGAGAGGTTGAACAGGCTAGTAATAGGGGTTGCAACAATTTCAACAGATAATTTTAGAAAGAGAGGGTCCAGATTGTCTAGCCCGGCTGATTTGTAGGGGTCCAGGTTTTGCAGGAGAAGCAGTGCAGGGCTGTTGATCGGGGTAGGGGTAGCTAGGTGGAAAGCATGACCAGCTGTAGAAAAATGCTTATTGAAATTCTCGATTATAGTGGATTTATCGGTGATGACAGTGTTTCCTAGCCTCAGTGCAGTGGGCAGCTGGGAGGAGGTGCTCTTATTCTTCATGGACTTTACAGTGTTCCAGAACCTTTTGGAGTTTGTTCTACAGGATGCAAATTTCTGCTTGTAAAAGCTAGCCTTTGCTTTCCTAACTGCCTGTGTATATTTGTTCCTGACTTCCCTGAAAAGTTGCATATCACGGGGGCTATTCGATGCTAATGCAGAACGCCACAGGATGTTTTTGTGCTGGTCAAGGGCAGTCAGGTCTGGAGAGAACCAAGGGCTATATCTGTTTCTGGTTCCCCAAAAAAATGAAAGGGGCATGCTTATTTAAGATGGTGAGGAAGGCACTTTTAAAGAATGACCAGGCATCCTCTACTGACAGGATGAGGTCAATATCCTTCCAGGATACCCGGGCCAGGTCGATTAGGAAGGCCTGCTCGCTGAAGTGTTTTAGGGAGCGTTTGACTGTGATGGGGGTGGTCGTTTGACCGCAGACCCGTTACGGATGCAGGCAATGAGGCAGTGATCGCTGAGATCTTGGTTGAAAACAGCAGAGGTGTATTTGGAGGGCAAGTTGGTTAGGATGATATCTATGAGGGTGCCCGTGTTTACGGATTTGGGGTTGTACCTGGTGGGTTCATTGACAATTTGTGAGAGATTGAGGGCATCAAGCTTAGATTGTAGGATGGCTGGGGTGTTAAGCATGTCCCAGTTTAGGTCACCTAGCAGCACTAGCTCTGAAGATAGATGGGGGGCAATCAGTTAACATATGGTGTCCAGGGCATAGCTGGGGGCAGAGGGTGGTCTGTAGCAAGCGGCAATGGTGAGAGACTTGTTTCTGGAAAGGTGGATTTTTAAAAGTAGAAGCTCGAATTGTTTGGGTACAGACCTGCATAGTAAGACAGAACTCTGCAGGCTCTCTCTGCAGTAGATTGCAACACCGCCCCCTTTGGCAGTTCTATCTTGTCGGGAAATGTTATAGTTAGTTATGGAAGTTATGGAAATGTCAGTGTTTTTGGTGGTCTTCCTGAGCCAGGATTCAGACACGGCTAGGACATCCGGGTTGGCAGAGTGTGCTAGGGCAGTGAATAAAACCAACTTAGGGAGGAGGCTTCTAATGTTAACATGCATGAAACCAAGGCTTTTATGGTTACAGAAGTCAGCAAATTATAGCGCCTGGGGAATGGGAGTGGAGCTAGGCACTGCAGGGCCTGGATTAACCTCCACATCACCAGAGGAACAGAGGAGGAGTAGGATAAGGGTACGGCTAAAGGCTATAATAACTGGTCGTCTAGTACGTTCAGAACAGAGAGTAAATTGAGCACATTTCTGGGCACGGTACAATAGATTCAAGGCATAATGTACAGACAAAGGTATGGTAGGATGTGGATACAGTGAGGGTAAACCTGTGCCTAGAGTGACGATGAAAGAGAGTGACGATGAAAGAGAGCCTAGCAAGGCTAGCTCCAGGCTAATTGGTTATTGCTTTGGGACAGTGACGTTAGCCAGGAGTGGCCACTCGAATAGCAGCTAGCTAGCTGCGGTGATCCAGGTGAGAATTTTTTTTTCTGAGCTTGCGATAGGAATCCGGAGATATGGAGAAAAATAAGTCCAAATTGCTCTGGTTTGAGTCGCGCTGTGCAGACTGACGAGAGTTGTCCGTTCTAGAGGTGGCTGATGACCGCTAGCTGACTGCTAGCTAGTAGCTAGTTAGCTGGCTAGCATCTGTTGACGTTCCGATTCAAGCGACGGTTCAGAAGACGGATCAGCAGGGCTCCGTATGGTGGGTATAGTGGCCAAAGAATTTGTCCGATGGGCCTCTTAAGCTAACAGTCCGATGTACTTTAGACAGCTAGCTGGCCATGGCTAACTAGTAGCCAGTTAGCTGGTAGCCAGTTAGCTGGTAGCCAGTTAGCTGGCTAGCTTTTGATGAGTTGAGTTCTTAAGTATAAAAATAGCAGATTTGTACGACATTGGGTGAGGCGGGTTGCAGGGGAGTATATTCAGTCCGTAGATAGAAAGTGATATTAAAATACATATAGCACATTGAATAGTGATGCGCCTATTATTTTTTTCTTCATTCAATACATCAAATGAAATCAATACAACTTATGTTTGCATACAAAAACACACAATGTATGAACTTGACCAGATAATTGACAAAAAAAACTTCATATTTAGTGTTCTCTTCCATGTTTGTAAAGTCTATTTTCTAAACTCTTCCTGCAGGTGGTTGGRTGGAGGCTAACAGAGGAGACTGGGCGACCATCTTGGATTACCAGACCCAGACCGGTGCAGCCAAGGGCCTAACGGACAACATCACTGAGCAGGCCAGMACCAGAGGCGACATAGTGGAGGTCAGTGGATGGGACAGCGTCTTGAACTCTGGGCTCAGGAACAACACTGTTAACTACAACCAGAAACAGACTGTCGAACACAAAACAACAACCGAACTTAGTCTGCATGACAACAGACTGGCTGAGACCAGGGTGAGGCATAGCTTTGGTCTGCGGGGACGGGAAGGTGTCGGTATGCGGCGGGAGAGAACACACACAGACTCGGCTAGCGATGCTCCATCCTGCTCCTATAGTTGTGATTCAGAGAGACTGATGACGCCTCAGGTTAATCCACTAACAGGTGCTGCCTTCAGCCTGACTTCTATAGGATCTATCAACTGGAACATGGACCCTGCGACAACACAGACACTTCCTGGCCTTCGTCCTCCTCACACTCCCCTAATGTTAAACCATAGCTCAGACAATGCCAAAACACTAAATGGCTACGCAAGCCCATTTACAAATGATGGTAATAGAGACGTAATCAGTAAAGGTGTCAGCGCCTAAGAGAAGTGCTTCCCGTGTTCATTCTGTGGGAAAGCCTTCAGTTTCCCCGAACAGGTGGAGCTCCACCAGAGGATGCACACAGGGGAGAAATCTTTCGTCTGCCACCTGTGCCGGYCCAGTTTTCAGACTCSTCCAACCTGAATAMGCACCCGAGGGTCCACACAGGAGAGAAACCATACAGCTGCCCCCAGTGTGAGAAGAGGTTCTCCCGCCAGCACAATAAGAAGATGCACCTAAAGGTCCACACAGGATAGATGGCGTTCGCCTGTATGCACTGCNGCCCCCAGTGTGAGAAGAGGTTCTCCCGCCAGCACAATAAGAAGATGCACCTAAAGGTCCACACAGGATAGATGGCGTTCGCCTGTATGCACTGCGGGAAGATGTTCTCAGAGAGGAGTTACCTGAGGATACACCAACAGAAAATGCACAGAGCGCATGTATAGTCATATGTACACTGCCTTCAGAAGGTTTTCCTTGATTTTTCCAAATTTTGTTGTGTTACAGCCTGAATTTATAATTTATTAAAATGTTGATGTTTTGGTCACTGGCCTACACACAATATCCCATCATTTCAAAGTGTAATTATGTTTTTAGAAATGTTTACAAATTAATCTGAAATGTCTTGAGTAAGTATTCAACCCCTTTGTTATGGCAAGCCTAAATAAGGTCAGGAGTACAAATGTGCTTAACAAGTCTCATAAGTTGCATGGACTCACTGTGTGCAAAGATTGTATTTAACATATATTTTTTTATGACTACCTCATCTCTACCCCACACATACAATTATATTTAAGGTCCTTCAATCGAGCAATGAATTTCAAACACAGATTCAACGACAAAGACCAGGGAGGTTTTCCAATGCCTCGCAAAGAACGACACCTATTGGTTTATGGGTACAAATAAAATAAAAAGCGGACATTGAATATCTATTTGAGCATTGTTAAGTTATTATTTACACTTTGGATGATGTATCAATACACCCAGCCACTACAAAGATACAGGCGTCCTTCCTAACTTAGTTGCCAGAGAGGAAGGAAACCACTCAGGGATTTCACCATGAAGCTAATGGTGACTTTAAAACATGGGGCCAATGGGGACATTAAAATAGTTCGAGTTTAATGAATGTGATATGATAAAACTGAGGATGGATCAACAACATTGTAGTTACTCCACAATACTAACCTAATTGACAGAGTGAAAAGAAGGAAGCCTAAACATTCCAAAACATACATCCTGTTTGCAAAAAACTTGACAAAGCAATTAACATTTAGTTTTCCGGACAAAAGTTATGTTTGGGGCAAATCCAATAAAACACATTACTGAGTACCACCCTCTATATTTTCAAGCATAGTTCTGGCTACATCATGTTATGGGTATGCTTGTAATTGTTAAGGAACGGGGAGTTTTTCAGGATAAAAAAGAAAAGGAATGGAGCTAAGCACAGGCAAAATCCTAGAAAACCTGGTTCAGTCTGCTTTCCACGAGACACTGGGAGATGAATTCACCTTTCAGCAGGACAATAACCTAAAACACAAGGCCAAATCTACACTGGAGTTGTTTGCCAAGAAGACAATGAATGTTCCTGAGTGGCCGAGTTACAGTTTTGACTTATCTGCTTAAATCTATGGCAAGACATGAAAATGGTTGTCTAGCAATGATCAACAACCAATTTGACAGAGTTTGAAGATTTTTTAAAAAGAATAATGGACAAATGTTGCACAGTCCAGGTGTGGAAAGCTCTTAGACTTACTCAGAAAAACTCACAGCTGTAATCACTGCCAAACGTGATTCTAACATGTATCGACCCAGGGGGTTGAATACTTATATAATGTAGAAACAGTATATTAGTGTTTTCAATATATATATTTTTTGTAAATCATTGACAAAAAATGACAAATCCATTTTAATCCCACTTTGTAACACAACAATGTGGAAAAATTCAAGGGGTGTGAATACTTTCTGAAGGCACTGTAGTGCTATTTAGTTTTAGTTAATTCCGTTGTTCGGGATTGAGTGGGGAACTGGATGAGGTGAACTGAGGAAAGAATGAGTAGGATGAGGCAGAGTAGGTGATATGGTGATGGTTGGTGTGATGGTGTCTAAAAATACTTCACTGATGAAAGTGACATCCTTATCATGGTGTTTGATGCTGGTGTTTTAAAATGAGGAAATGATAGTGCCTTAATTTATGTTTACTTGACATAAAGTAGTGAAGATGTGTGTAATGTTGAATCTTTTCAAAAACTATTCTAAAATGTTTTTGATCAAAGCGAGATTTACAGAAAAGGTCAAGTGTTACCATACTGAGAAGTTATTCTACTTGTCATGTATTGTTTTGTACAATAAAAGTACTGTACACCAGGTTACGTGAATGTATGACCATTTTGTTCAAATGTAATACAAAATTGACTCTGTGCTGCCTGACTTAGTTATTTTTGTATCATTGCAGGGACTGAATTTCCRTTATCTCAGTCAAACCAAAACATTATACTTAATTCTTGAATCAACACATATGGACAATTTTTATAATAAACTCCAATGACTCCATATTGTTAGGTACTTGAATCACATTGTTAGAGATGGGCCTTACTGTGGTTAACATGTTATATATGTCATGTTCAGCAAAAACTTKACCTTTATATGCTCTTCTGTACAATTTGTTTTTAGGGCAGTGACAGGATCTCTGAAYCGGCTGATCACAAAACCTGGCCCCGGATCAGGAGTCATCGCTGTTCCTTCKCGAGTCGGAACCAGGACCGAACTACGAGATACAGAGACTCCATCACCACACAGAGCAAAACCAGTGGACAGGGGGACTGAACAACCTCAGTCCTGGTGGTCATCAGAGAGACCGAGGCTCCAGTCAGGGATCCAGTCTGCTGCCCAGACCCTTCTCTTCACAGTCTCAGTGCAGGGATGAAGCAGYGRCTGGGATTGAAAGAGATAGACCCTTCTGTTCCTATGATACAAACACCACAGTGTCCATGATAAGCAGAGCATGTCATCCTGGGAATCTTGAGGGCCTTCTAAGCCTTCAGAGAATATATAGATTGATTTGAATGTTTTTGTGAATGGCTGCTTATTCTTTAACACTATTTGATGCTGTCTGTCTGCCGTATCGATGTGTTTGACCAAAACGGCGCTCTCTTTCAGCCATGGAGTGTGCATGTATTATGGTCGCTGTCCTTTCAGCACCACGAGCCTGTCACCTTTGATGTGTCACTATTGTTGTCGCTGTTGGTGATGGTGTGATAGTGGTGTTAGGCTACCGTAGGTTGTGTAAACAGTGGTTTTTGTTTTGCTGGTCGCATTATTTTCTGCTGTGTGTTACATTTGTGTCTGCTGGTTCTGTCTCTGTGTAAGTGGCAGCCCGAAGCGTGGCTAGGGCTGTTTGATTCATTCATTATGTCACCAAAATGCATGGCTCTTCCTTCGCTATAACTTGAATGGTCCGACTACAGAAGATACCATGTAGGCTATTGGAAGATTGTTGGTCCCTCTGAAGGCTTAGGTCCTACAGTAACAGTTCGCTAGAAATAGACCCTCCTGTTCCTGTTATATGAACAAACAAACACCACAGTATCCATGATGAACATAGCAGGTCACCCTGGGCTTCAGACTTCACACAGAGTGGTGGGAGACTACCCTGGTGGGAGTCTTTCAGCAAGTCTGTCTTCTCCTTCAGGATCTTGTCTAATGCCTGGTGACTGGATTCATAGAAGGCCTGGACCTGGGTCTAGCCTTTCTCAGTTACCTCATGGTTACCCCACCAATACAGACAGGGTCAGGGTGGGTGTTCACCACGAGAGGTACCTAGCCTATAACACAACACACAATCCCAACAACACCCAAACAATGGCAAGAGGGAGCTAAAAGACTAACCTTCTTAGTTACTGTGGTGGCTCCTGCTTCTACCTCCTCTGCTGTCATTGGGTCACAACGTGCGAGGGCGAGCTTTAGGACGCACGCAGACAAGCCTTACACCTGCCCCACGTGTGGGAAGCACTTTTCTAAAGTGAACTGTGACAAAGCACCAGACCGTTCACATCAAGGAGAGGCCCTTCAAGTGTAAGCTGTGTTAGAAGAGCTTCTCCTTTCTGAGTTACCTTATCAGACATAGGAGTGTCCACAACAGGGAGAAATTGTGACTTGAGATGTATGCAGGGGAACGATTCTTTAGCTGATTATTTTATTATCATCCTGTGAAGTGTCCTGGGGTAAGAGTTTTTTAAATGTATTACTAAGTCCCTCAGTTGAGCATCTATYTATGCGGTATGCTCACATGACACAGACTTGTTTTTTGGTTCCTGGGTCTAGAAGACCTCTCAGCGGAAGAGTTGCATGGAGTATTGTCACGAGCCYTACCACCCGCTTAGGCCCCAGAGCCTAKYGGAGATATGGAGCTTTGAAGGACAGAAGAATTGGGAGTATTGTAAATTTTATATTTTTAGTTGTGTAGATTAAGTTTGTCTACACCACGTATGAATTTACTATTTACATTGTTTTTTCAACCCCGTCCAGTTGTTGGCGTCAATACACCTTTTTGGGATGTAATCCGCCATTAAAACCACAGAAGAAGTTAAGATGGATGACGAGGYGGAAACCTGACTGACAACTGTTGCAAGTTTTGGGAGCATGGAGAGGCCAGAGATAGATTGGGCTAAGGAACAGAAGGTGGGTATTGGACAAAGGCCATCAGTGTGTATGCTGCAAGCAGTACAGCGGATGATGGCGCGGCATGAGCGTCGTAAACAGAGAGACGTGGTTATGGACCGCAAGGAATAAGTAGGAGAGAAGTGCAATGGGAAGATGTGTGTTGAGGAAGAATGGTGCCAAGTATAAACCGTATTCTGCTGTCTGATGGCTCAGGAATTTTACCTGACAAGAGTGAAGATGAATTACCTCTGGTGGCAGGTGTGAAGACCTCCGAGTCCAAGCTTCGCCCCGATGGTCATGCAAAGGATGATTTGGGCCCAGCCCAGATTTGAAGCAGTCTTTTCCTGATAGTCATGTTGGGATATGTCGGTTATCCCGTGAGAGCTTTTGCGCCAAACCCACTAAGGTGTTTCAGATGCCAAGCTTATGGTCATGTTGCAGCAGTGTTTAGGGGTGAGATTCCAAAATGGAAATGTGTGCAGGAGGGCAAGGGACAAAGGAATATGTAGTATAGGTTGAAAAGTGGGGGTGCCCATATTGCTGGGGATCAGAAGTGCCTGTTGCAAGAGACAGGTTGAGGTTGCCAGGGAGAGCAGAGGATGAAGGATCAAGGGCCTTGGCCAATACAGAGTGATATGAATTTGTGCTTCAGTAAGGTTGGCTTCTTAGCATTCATTGACATGGTTATCAACTGTACCACAGAAATGGAACGTAAATCACAGAAAATATATGTTGTGGTGGCAACTGCTAAGTACTTGGGTTTACCAGGTTTTACTGGAGAAGAGTTACAAGGTCTGTTGAACGAAAGAGTCCCATTCTCCCAAACCATTAWAGTTGTGGAATTGTGAGGTGATTTTTTATTTGTTTAATGAAATAGTGGTATATAGGTGTAGGGTTAGTTGGTGTTTTTTCCCCCTCCCTTTTCCCAGTTTTTTATTTTTGTATCACAAAATGTAACGTGATCGATCACACAGTAGGTGGCGGCATGCATAAAAACMATGATACCAAAGAAGAAGTAGAAAACGGAAGTGAACAGTAATTTGGCATTTTTTCCTCATTTCCACGTTAGCGTTTTTGTTGTTATTTAGACGTTTATTAACATAATGMAACTCAAAATATGACTATTTTAACTGCACAGCATCACATAATTATCGCAGGTGGTCTTTAATTCGCGCTGAAGACAGGACTTGGTTGATAGACCTACGTAACGCTAGCTAGTTGCTAACAATGGCTAACTGTATGGTTTTTCACACTCAAATAGCCTCCATTATGGAGGTGCTAGCGAATGCAGCCGTGGCAGAGATCTGTAAACTCGTAGACGACGACTATAACGTGTTTCGTTTGGAAATTTCTCAAAGCCAGAAAGAAAACAGGGGGTTGCGGAGGAAACTACAACTAATGGACTGGAAGGTGGCACGGGAGCGCGCAGAGAGGACAATACGAGAGCGCGTCCCCGCCAGTCGTCCCAGTAGTGTCAAGTTCGTCGATCGATACAGAGGAATGGCAAGAGGTACATTTTCCAGAAGGCTGAGTTTGCGCGACCTGTCGCCGTTCATTTAATAGCTCCGTTACCTTCTGCAGATGTGTTAACCAGAATTGGGTCTWGGTCCGTTTTTGGATAGCAAGCACTTGTGCAAAGACACTATCATATTCTAACCAGAATATTGATTTACTGAATTTCCTATTATCTACTCAATGAAAATAATGTGATYCATGGAACACAATACATTGATCAATAAATGGTATTTCAATAATTTGAGAAGTGTTACCTTACATCCTTGCCAATTGTAGACATTGAGCATTGGCAGTACTTAACCACCACTTTTCCCCTAATTACTCTCTTAGGTGAAGGACATCTCACTGTAGGCCACAGGAGCATTGTGAAGCCAGCGGGACCCAATGTGTGGAGAGATGACCAACCCATAGCTATAGATGAGGGGAGTGGAACCTCAACCCAACATGTTATTGTGATAGAGGTCAGTGTCATAGTGTAACATTCAAAACGAAAGTACATCAAATGTGGCTCGTTTATTTCAGAAAGGCTCCCCATAGCCATTCATTTGCTTACATGGTCATCCTTATTTATCTGCCATATGGGAGCTCGTGTGACTTCCTGACGACATTGTTATAATCTTCCCTGATTATTATCCAATTAAACTCATGTACCGATAACCTAATCTCTTCTTTTGTCAGTCTGCAGATGCAGAGGCTGCAGGTCCTGGAGGATCGTCTCTGGTCAAGCAGGAGAGGACTGAAGGAGACGACCCACAACACAGCAGAGACATCCAGACTGGAGCAGCGGCTGGAATGGCACCCCCTGTAGCTATGGYCGACCTCGCCACCACGCCCCAGCCCCYACGCAGCATTACGGAGGTCAGTGGAACACCGAAGGCCGTCCTCAAGTCAGAGACAGACACCGAGACTTTAACTGTATCACGAAGGCTGTTACACACAGGATCGGACCACAGATCAGACCCAGAAAGACTGGGCTGTCCTCCTGCTTCCGGCTCAGAGTATTTTCTTTATGGTAGCCCGAGGACGGTTCATTCCCATCAGGACTCAGTTGACGCGTTAGAGACTGTCAATTATCCGTCTTGTTCTTACACTACAGAGATGGACCCTGGCAAAATGACCTTGGGTTTAGAGACACAGACTAATCTGTCTAGAGGGGACTGGAACCAGTACAGTAGTAGTCTATACTCTGAAGGGCCTCTAGATAAGAAAGAGGAGGTTATTGCCGTAGATGAGGTGACTGTGAAAGTGGAGGGCGATGCTCCTCTGATATGGAATGAGACTCACGTAGGAGAAGGACATTCACAAGGCAGAGATTTCTTAGATTACAGGGAAAGCTTAGAGACAAATCCAGATGTCACGACCCACTCCCCTTTACACACACTCAGGGATCACGAACCAGTGTCCACYTCTATGGGGCCTTCCGATCAGGTATTGAACTCAAAGGTTCAAAAGGCCAAGGCTCAGGGAGGGGGACCAACATCAGGCGGTAGTAAAGTGAAACGGTTCCTCTGCATGTTCTGTAACAAAGGCTTCAGCTGCCTCCAGAAGGTGGAGATCCACCAGAGGGTCCACACAGGGGAGAAACCCTTCAGCTGTACTCAGTGTCACATGCGATTCGCTGAGGCTGGCAACTTGAAGAGGCACCAGAGGGTCCACACAGGGGAGAAACCCTACAGCTGCCCCCAGTGTCACATGCGTTTCGCCCAGTCTGGCAACCTGAAGATGCACCTGAAGGTCCACACGGGAGAGAGGCCGTTCGCCTGTACATACTGCAGGAAGAGGTTCTCAGAAAGGAGCTACCTCAGGATACACCAGCAGAAAAATCATTCCACTATAACATAGAAAGTAAACATTCCACTTGATCGCTTTTGACGTTTAGACAAACCCTGCATTAAAGACAAAGATTAATTTTCATTGGTTGTTAGTAGAAAAGATCCACAGATGCATTTGGAATAATGAGTAACAGWWTTTAGTGTTGAATATTCCTGGGTAAAATTTAGCATCCAGACATTGTGTGATTTATAAGGCGTATATAAGCCTAAAAAGTCTTACATATTTTGTTTGTACTGTGRAGGCTATATGATGTTCACAAATGCTTATTTCATTACACTACTGAATRTTTACCAAGACACTTTTAATGAGAKAATGTATGCAGTTTGTGTGGTTTTAAAACTTGTTCATGTTTAATAAACACAAAATTGAACTTTTCATTTTAAGACTTTAATATACATCGACTCTCTTTAATATACATCACATCTGATCTCACGCTTTATAACCAATATACACTTAATAAATATAACTACACATACCCACGCACTAACAAACACCTACTGTACACGTCAAAATAGTTTAGTCAGGTTTGTCTGATGATGACTTGACTTATCGTAGCTGACACATCTTTACCCTCAACATATTTGTCCACCATGATGGGTTTAACAACAATGATGTAATTCTGTAACTACAGTACAGGACTCATGTAGTGGGGATGGTTAAACACRATGTTGAAAGTGTGTTTATTATCTGTGTGTATGTACCTGAGGGAGTGTATGTCTGTAATCTGTATCACCTGTCTTTTCCAGGAAGAGGAGGGTCCAGAGGTGCTGCTGGTGGAGGAGGGGTTTGCGGACGGTCTGGGGAACCATGGTCATGGAGGAAAACCAGACTACACCTCCTCCTGAACCCACAGAGGAACCAGCTGAGTAGCACAGGACCACACAGTCTCACTGAGGTGAGCCCACTGAACTACTGTCTGTATGGTATTAGGTTAGTGCCCGTATCCACAAAGTCTCTCCAAAGTAGGAGTGCTGATCTAGGATCAGTTTTCCCTTTCAGATAACAATAAATAAGACCATGTAGAAAGGTGGGGACTTGAGACTCTTTGTGGATARGGGCCCAGGTCTTGGATTAATTTGGTKTTAAGTGTGGGACAATGCCTTTGAATTATCAAACAATTAAATAGTGTATAGTACTSATAGCAATCCCTCAATCAGAAGATGCTCCATAGCAGGGTGCTCATATCAGATTTCTTGATCCAACATCCTCTCACTCTGTATCTCTTACAGTCAGTAGACATGGAGGATGGGAAGCCTGATCTGRTGCTGGTCAAWGAGGAGACAATAGAAGACGGACCAGAGAGCATTGATCTGCTGAGTAGACTAAAGATGGGGGAGCAAGGTAAGGGAGAAATACATGTAGCCTACAGCAACTTATGTTTACTTACAAAAACACAATGTATGAACTAGAGCAGTTCATTTACAAAAAATACATATGTAGAGTTTTCTCTGCAATGCTTTTAAAGTCTAAAATCTTCCTGCAGGTGGATGGCTGGAGGCTAACAGAGGAGACTGGGTGGCCATTTTGGATTCCCAGACCCAGACCGGTGCAGCCAAGGGCCCATGGGACAACATCACTGASCAGGCCAGGACCAGAGACAAAATAGTGGAGGTCAGTGGATGGGACAGCYTCTTCAACTCTGGGCTGGGGAAGAACACTGTTAARCACAACCAGAAACAGACAGTTGAACACAAAACAACAACCAAATTTAGTCTCCATGACAAGAGAAAGGATGAGACCAGTGCGAGGCGTAGATTTGGTCTGCGCTGACGGAGAGGCCAGGTTCGTATGCAGCAGGAARGAACAGAGACAGACTCGGCTAGCGATGCTCTGTCCTGCTCCTATAGTTGTGATTCAMWAAGACTGATGGCGCCTCAGGTTAACACCCTAAGAGGTGCTGCCTTCAGCCTGCCTTCTATAGGATCTATCAACTGGAACATGGACCCTGCCACAACACAGACACTCCCTGGCCTTCATCCTCCTCACAGTCTCCTGTTAAACCAGACCTCAGACAGTGCCAGTGCCTCAACACTAAATGGCAGCACCAGCCCATTTACAAATGACAGTAGTAGTAACGCTATCYGTAGATCCTGTGGCAAAGAGAAGCGCTTCCCATGTTCATTCTGTGGGAAAGCCTTCAGTTTCCCCAAACAGGTGGAGATCCACCAGAAGATTCACACGGAGGAGAAACCGTTCGCCTGCCACCTGTGCCGGGGCCAGTTTCTCCCACTCGTCCAAGCTGAAGAGGCACCAGAGGGTCCACACAGGGGAGAAATCCTACAGCTGCCCCCAGTGTGAYAAGAGGTTCTCCCACAAGCACCAGCTGAAGATGCACCTGAAGATGCACATGGGAGAGACTGTTCGCCTGTACACACTGTGGGAAGAGGTTCTCAGAAAGGAGCGCTCTCAGGATACACCAGCAGAAAATGCACATGGCCCATGTATAGTGACATGTAACAGTGCTAGTTAGTTTGTAGTTAATTCTGTTGGTTTTGGATGTTTAGGGAACTGAGAAAATAATGAGTATGATGAGGCAGAGTAGATGATATGGTGATGGTTGGTGTGATGGTATCTGTAAAAATGCTTCACTGATGAAGAGCGACAACTAATTCCCTTTAGGTTGATGCTGGTGTTTTGTAGTAAGATAGTGCCTTAATTCATGTTTACTTGACATAAAATAGTGAAGCCTTTTTAATGTAATGAACCTTTTCCAAAGTATTCTAAAATATTATTTTTATCAAAGCAAGGGTGGCAGATTTACAGAAAAGGTAGAGTGTTACCACAGTGAGAAAAGTTATTCTACTTGCCACGTATCGTTTTGTGCAGTAAACGTTCTGTACTTCACTATGTGAGGGTATGACCATTTTAATMAKATTAAATACAAAATTGACTCTGTGCTGACTGACTTGGTTATTTTTGTATCATTGCAGGGACTGAGTTTCCCTTATCTCAGTCTAATCAAAACATTATACTTCATTGTTGAATCAACACATATGGATATTTTTAAATAATAAACTKCAATGGCTCCACATTGTTAGGTACCTGAATCACAGTGTTAGAGATGGGCTTAACTGTGGTTAACATTTATAAAGTAATGTTTCTGTGTACGGCAAGGAGTTTCTTCTATAAACCTTTATGCTTTTCTGTACAATATTTGTTTGCAGTCTGCAGTTCAAGAAGACCTGCTGGTATCCAGTGTTACTGGTGGGAGAGACAGGACCTCTGAGTTGGCTGGTCACAAACCCTGGKCCCGGATCAGAACCATGGATCAGTAGCKATCGCRTTTCCTTCCCGAGTCGGAACCAGGACCCAACCGCGTGGGACAGAGACTCCACCAGAACCTTTGGACTGAACAACCTCAGTCCTGGTGGTCAGACAGAGCCTCCAGTCAGAGATCCAGTCGCCAGCCCAGACCCTAATCTTCACAGTCTCAATGCAGGGATGAACAGGTCCTGGGGCAGATAGAGAGCAGGTCACCCTGGTATTCAGCCTTCACAGAGCGAGGTGGGAGTCTAACAGGAAGTCTGTCTTCTCTCTCAGGATATCATCTAATGCCTGGTGACTGGATTCATAGAAAGCCTGGTCCTGGATCTAGCCTTACTCAGTTACCTCAGGGTTACGCCACCAATACAGATGGGCCAGGATGGGCGTTCACCACGAAAGGTACCTAGCCTATAAAACAGCACACAATCCCAACAACACCCAAACAATGGCTTGAGGGAGCTCAAAAACGAACCACCTGAGGGTGGTGGCACGTGCTTCTACCTCCTCCAGTGTCATTGGGTCACAACGTGGGAGGGCGAGCATTAGGACGGATGGCGACAAGTCATACGCTTGCCATACGTGTGGGAACCGATTCGCTAGCACAAACTATTTGACGGAACACCAGGAGAGGGCATTCATACCAAGGAGAGGGCATTTAAGTGCAAACTATGTTACAAGAGCTTTTTCTTCCTGAGTAGCCTTATCAGACATAGGAGTGTCCACAATGGGGAAATAGACAAGTTGTCTGTTTCTCTCTTTTATGAAAAGGTTTTTATTCAGGTCACTTTTCCGCCAATCAGGTTCGGTGGCGCTTCCGAGAGCGTTCTGACAGGTTGGTGCATTCACCCATCTAGGCTTCAAGAAAGGCTGCTGGGGGGCCGGCGGCGCTGTTGGGGCAACCGGGGCTTCCACAGGGGGGCTAGGAGTTTCTTGGAGCTACTCGCCTAGCTTTCGGCCACGGGCTGCTGCTCTCACCCGGCATGAAGAAGGCGGAGGTCGGCTGTTTGGGAGCCGACGCACCACAGGAAAGAGGCAGCTGCTTCTTTTCCTACCCTGACTTCATGAGACTGCATTGTCTTTCTCATGGTGTCGCCGAAGAGGCCCTTTTCAGAGATGGGTGCATTGAGCAAAGGAGTCTTTTCTGTCTCCTGGATGGAAGTCATGGAGAGCCAGAGGTGGGTCTGCGTCATGACCAATGCAGCCATCACTTGGCCAGCGCAGACTACCAACACTTGAGTGATGTGGAGAGCAGAGCTGGTGAAACGTGCCACCTCTGCAATGCCAGCCTCTATTGCGGATCATCATTCTCCCAAGTCATCCTATAATAATGTGACCACATATGCTCCAAGCAGGCCCAGTTATTCAAGCTTAATGTGCGCTCTGCCTTCTTTCTGATCTGAGCGGCTAATCGTTGCGCACCTAGAACCCATAACGCTTCAATAGCCCAAGGGTGAGGGATTCGACTGGGAGCCACCCAGTGAATAGGCCTGAAGAGAGAGATCCAGAGAGGAGTTTTACCAAGGTTGGATTTCTTGCGTTTATAGCCATGGTGATCAATTGCACTGATGGAGCAGAAATAACAGAAGATAGATGTGATAGTTGCAGCAGCAGAGAAATATTAAGGCGTGAGAGATTTTAGTGCAGAAGATCTACAGGGAGTTTTGAGAGAAGGGGTTCCATCCTCCCAGGACTGATGTAGGATCTCTTGGGGCCAAAGTAATGGGATGGGTGGTGGTTTTCGGGGATAGTGTATAGGTACAGGGTTGGTCCATTAATATTTAACTTTTTTGTGACCAAAATGCGCAATCCGCATTCCGACCTGTGAAAGGCAGCAATGGGGAACACATCGTCTTGTCTGCCGGAAATTCACACAAAGAAGTAYTAAACGGAAATGAATCGTGCACAGGAACAGTTTCAACGTTAGCGTTTTGTTATTTAGACGTTAATTAACACCCTGGAACTGAACATATCACATACTTACCCCAGAGTAGTGTTTAATTCGCGTTGAASACAGGACTTGGTTGATAGATGTTATCTAGGTAATGCTAGCTATCTAGRCGCTAAGAATGGCTAACTGTAACGTAATGGTTTTCCACACTCAAATAGCCTCCGTTATGGAGGTGCTAGCGAATGCAGCKGTGGRAGAGATCTGTAAACTCGTAGACGACGACCATGCAGTGTTTCGTTTGGAAATAACTCAAAGCCAGAAAGAAAACAGGGCATTGCGGAGGAAACTACAGCWACWYGAACTGAAGGTGGCYCGGGAGCGCGCAGAGAGGACAATACGAGAGCGCGTCCTTGCCAGTCGTCCCAATAGTGTCAAGATCCTCGACCGATACAGAGGAATGGCAAGAGGTACATTTTGCACAAGGCCCGTTCCCTTCTGCGCATGTGTTAAGCACACACTGCATGGTTAACCAGAGTTGGGTCTTGGTCAGTTTTTGGATTGTATTCAATAATTCCCCTGATTACTTKGCAATCTTGCACAAAGACACAATATCATATTCTTGATTTYCTGCATTTCCGATCACTTATTGAAAACAATATGATGAATGGAACATAATCGATCTATGAATAGTTTTGTGACTTGTTACCTTACATGTGACGTGTTACCATATATCCTTGCCAATTGTAGACCGTGTCAAATACTTTACAATATAGTGTTGAGCATTGACAACACAGTACCTAACCTAAGCACCTATTTTCCCCCAACCACTCTCTCAGGTGAAGGACATCTCACTGGAGGCCACAGGAGTTTTGTGAAGCCAGCGAGACACAATACATGGAGAGATGACCAACCAATCACTGTTGATGAGGGGAGTGGAACCTCAACCCAGCACGTTATCGTTATAGAGGTTAGTGTCATAGTGTAACATATAAATTACAGTGCATCTAATGTGGCCRGTTTATTTCAGGAAGGCTCCCCTCAGCTATTTACTTGCTTACATGTACATCTTKATGTATCTGCCATAGTGGAACTTGTTAGACTTCCCAACAACATTGTTATCCAATTCAACTCATGTACCGGTAATAACCACCRCTCTTCTTGTGTCAGTCTACAGATGCAGAGGCTGCAGGTCCTGGGGTGAAGCAGGAGAGGTCTGAAGGAGAGGACCRACGGCACAGCAGAGACATCCAGACTGGAGCGCACCCTGTAGCCACAGAAGACCCCACCACCACCCCAGCACTGCCCAGGACCAGACACAGCAWCACGGAGGTCAGTGGAACGCCGAACGCCGTCCTCAAGACAGAGACTATAACGGGGCTGAGGCAACTGGGCTATCCTCCTGCTCCCCGCTCAAAGTATTTACTTTATAGTAACCCGAGCCCGAGGARGGTTCTGTCCCATCGGGGTTTAGGTGACTCGTTACTGACTGGCAATGATCRGTCCTGTTCATACGCTACGGAGACAGAGATGATTCCTGGTGWCATGCCTGTGGGRTTAGATYCACAGACTAATCCAATGAGGGGGGACTGGAACCAGTACAGTAGTAGTGTATATTCTGAAGGGTGCCTAGATAAGAAAGGAGAGGGCCTGGTTGTAGATGAGGTGAAAGTGGAGGGCGACGTTCCTCTGACATGGAATGCAGAGTCTAACTTAGGAGAAGGACACTCGCAGGTCAACACCAGTGAC
Organism: Salvelinus sp. IW2-2015; assembly: GCF_002910315.2. NCBI lineage: Eukaryota > Metazoa > Chordata > Actinopteri > Salmoniformes > Salmonidae > Salvelinus > Salvelinus sp. IW2-2015. The sequence goes on from NC_036853.1 coordinate 48,403,494, forward strand.
TTCTGGGATTACAGGGAAAGCTTAGAGACAAATACAAACTTCGCAACCCACCCCCCTTTACACYCGCTTAGGGATCGCGACTCWGTGTCCACAACTATGGCACCTTCCGATTCACACGTCCGTGTCCTTTTTGATCAGGTATTGAACTCAAACGACAGTGCTAGATCCCAGTCCCYGGGAGGGAGAGCCACATCAGGCAATAGTAAAGAGAAACGGTTCCTCTGCATGTTCTGTAACAAAGGCTTCAGCAGCCCCCAGAAGGTTGAGATTCACCAGAGGGTCCACACGGGAGAGAAACCCTACAGCTGTACCCAGTGTCAAATGCGCTTCGCCCAGGCTTGCAACCTGAAGAGGCACCAGAGGGTCCACAAAAAGAGAGAAATTCTACAGCTTCCCCCAGTGTGAGAAGAGGTTCTCCCACCAGCACCAGCTGAATATGCATCTGAATGTCCTCACCGGTATAGGTTATAACGCCTGTACATAGGGCTGTTATTGTGTTCTTATTAACACCACACCGGCGGATTGCAGTCAAATTCCACATGACCGTTGAGTCACGGTATCTAGGCTACTCCAAAACTGTGCTCTATAAATGAACGGTGCTGATGAGTGTTAGTAGGCTATCAAACTTGCTTACGGCTGTCAAGTTGCTAATGGCCTGGTACTCAGCGCTCTAGTGTCCCTCTAATCACTTTGACATAAAAGCCATCAAATTGCATTAATGACTTGATGATTTAATTTGAATAATCTGCAGAGTTCACAATAGCGTGTTGCATTCTGAAAACGCAGGTGTACTGACCATGACATTCAATTTCCACGTTTTTATATTTAAATAGACTCGCTGCTTTTATCCGAAATGTTTCATCCATTTTATTATGCTAATTACATTTCCGCGGGGGCGCAGACATTGACTCTAGAGGTTAACTGGTTAGGACAGCTTATGAGGTCTCCTAAGTATCTGTTGAGTATGTGGGACTTTTATTACTAGAGGCTTCATGCATAGCTTTTATTTTTACCCWTAAGACTAGGAGTATATTMTTTTGATACCTAAAGGGGRGTCAAAATTCAGAATCAAATAGCTAAATTATCCATAGTATGACCATCTTAAAACAATTCCATATGTCAGCTTTGAACCCTCCCCTAACAACGGTATAGACTTACAGGGGTTAACTGTTACATTAACCAATACACTGRTAACTAGCAGCATATTTTATTAGCATTTTAGCTAATGCATTTGGAGTTTCCTTTTCATCAGATGGTAAATTAGCCCRATTTCATATATTAGATCAGTAAGATTCCCTACTGTTGGTGTGTCCAATTGTGAGTGCATCTGTCATTTCAACGGAACATTGTGGTTACACTAATGAAGAATTAAATCAAATACATTTGATTCAGAATGAATTAATGATGCGTGTCAAGAGCTGGTCATTTATCCAACCCYCCTATTATTGCGTTCGTATTTCATCAACACTGTCCAGTACAAGCATATTAATTAAGGCTATACTATTGTTCAGATACAATTATTATATTATGTGATTTATAACGACATAAGATAAAGGGAACTACATTTTAACATAGCATCCTCTTGAACTGACCTGTATTTTCCTGCATTCTAGACAAGATGACTGAGTGGAACCATGTATTAAATGCCAGTTTGTTTAGTTAGAACGCAGGTGAAATCTATTTAAATGCATATTTTTGCATCCAGACATAAAACGACTGTTACATATTGTGTTTGTACTGTGTAGGCTATACGATGTTCAGAAATGCCTATTTCATTACTTCCATTCAACTACTTAATTTTGTTCCCCAAGACACTTTATGAGAATAGCATTGAATAAAAATATACATGCAACAATTTCAAAATGTTTACATAGTTAGTTAATATTGTCAATTTAAATAAATGAGGCGTTAAATATGGATTTCACATGACTGGGAATACAGATATGCATCAGATACCTTAAAAAAAAGGTTAGCTGCGTGGATCAGAACCAGTCAGTATCTGGTGTGACCACCATTTGCCTCATGCAGCGCGATACATCTCCTTCGCAGAGTTGATCAGGCTGTTGATTGTGGCCTGTGGACCCACTCCTCTTCAATGGCTGTGCGAAGTTGCTGGGTATTGGCGGGAATTGGATTACGCTGTCGTACACGTCGATCCAAAGCATCCCAAACATACATGCCCAATGGGTGACACATCTGGTGAGTATGCTGGCCATGGAAGAACTGGAACATTTTCAGCTTCCAGGAATTGTGTACAGATCCTTGCGACATGAAACATGAGGTGATGGCGGTGGATGAATGGCATGACAATGGGCCTCAGGATCTCGTCACGGTATCTTTGTGCATTCAAATTGCCATTGATAAAATGCAATTGTGTTTGTTGTCCGTAGCTTATGCCTGCCCATACCATAACCCCACCGCCACCATGGGGCACTCTGTTCATAACGTTGACATCAGCAAACCGCTCACCCACACGACACCATACACGCTGTCTGCCATCTGCCCGTTACAGTTGAAACCTGGATTCATCCGTGAAGAGCACACCTCCAGCGTGCCAGTGGCCATCGAAGGTGAGCATTTGCCCACTGAAGTCGGTTACGATGTCGAACTGCAGTCAAGTCAAGACCCTGGTGAGGACGACGAGCACGCAGATGAGCTTCACTGAGACAGTTTGTGCAGAAGTTCTTCGGTTGTGAAAACCCAAAGTTTCATTAGCTGTCCGTGTGGCTGGACGATGCCGCGGATTAATAAGCCAGATTRGGAGGTCCTGGGCACGTGGTCTGCGGTTGTGAGGACAGTTGGACGTACTGCCAAATTCTCTAAAGCGATGTTGGCTGCGGCTTATGGTAGAGAAATGAACATTCAATTCTCTGGTGGACATTCCTGCAGTCAACATGCCAATTGCATGCTCCCACAAAACGTGCAGCCTCTGTGGCATTGTGTTGTGTGACAACTGCACATTTTAGTGTCCTTTTGTCACCAGCACAAGGTACACCTATGTAATGATCATGCTGTTTAATCAGCTTCTTAAAATGCCACACCTGTCAGGTGGATGGATTATCTTGGCAAAGGAGAAATGCTCACTAACAGGGATGTAAACAAATTTGTGCTCAAAGTTCATTTGAGGTTAATAAGCTTTTTGTGCAAATGGCACATTTCTGTGGTCCTTAATTTCAGCTCATGACAGAGGACCAACACTTTATATTGCTTTTATATTTTTGTACAGTGTAGTTCATCATGCAGATTTTTAGTTGAGACTTACACTGCATGACCAAAGGTCGAACATCTCATTCCACAATCATGGGCATTAATATGGAGTTGGTCTCCACTTTGCAGCTATAACAGCTTCCARTATTCTGAGAAGGCTTTCCACTAGATYTTGGAACATTGCTGCAGGYACTTGCTTCCATTCAGCCACGAGSATTAGTGAGGTCGGGCACCGATGTTGGGCGATTAGGCCTGGCTTGCAGTTGGCATTCCAATTCATCCCATAGGTGTTCAATGGGGTTCAGGTCAGGGCTCTGAGCAGGCCAGTCAAGTTCTTCCACACCGATCTCAACAAACTATTTCTGTATGGGCCTCGCTTTGTGCAGAGTCAGGCGTTGTCATGCTGAAACAGGAAAGGGCCCTATCCAAACAGTTGCCACAAGAGGTGGAAGCATAATCGTCTAGAATGTCATTGAATGCTGTAGCGTTAATATTTCCCTTCACTGGAACTAAGGGGCCTAGCCCAAACCATGAAAAACAGCCCCAGACCATTATTCCTCCTCCACCAAACTTTACAGTTGGCACTATACATTGGGGCAGGTAGCGTTCTCCTGGCATCCACCAAATCCAGATTCGTCCGTCAGACTGCCAGATGGTGAAGCGTGATTCATCACTCCAGAGAACGTGTTTCCGCTGCTCCAGAATCCAATGGCGGCGAGCTTTACACCACTCCAGCCGACACTTGGCATTGCCCATGGTGATCTTAGGCTTGTGTGCGGCTGCTGGGCCATGGAAACCAACCATTGAAGTTCCAAGAACACAGTGTCCTCCATCATTCTTTCATAGAAAAAGTTTGGAACCACCAAGACTCTTCCTAGAGCTGGCRGCCCGGCCAAACTGAGCAATCAGGGAAGTGACCAAGAACCCGATGGTCACTAACAGAGCTCCAGAGTTCCTCTGTGGAGATGAGAGATAATTTCAGAACGACAACCATCTCTGCCAATCAGACCTTTATGGTAGAGTGGCCAGACGGAAGCCGCTCCTCAGTAAAACAGGCACATGACAGCCCGCTTGGAGGACTCTCATGAGAAACAAGATTCTCTGGTCTGATGAAACCAAGATTTAACTCTTTGGCCTGAATGCCAAGCGTCACGTCTGGAGGAAACCTGGCACCATCCCAACGGTGAAGCATGGTGGTAYCACCATCATGCTGTGGGGATGTTTTTCAGCGGCAGGGACTGGGAGACTAGTCAGGATCGAGGGAAAGATGAACGGAGCAAAGTACAGAGATATCCTTGAAAACCTGCTCCAGGGCCTCAGACTGGGGCGAAGATTCACCTTCCAACAGGACAACAACCCTAAGCACACAGCCAAGATAACGCAGGAGTGGTTTCGGGACAAGTCTTTGAACGTCCTTGAGTGGCCCAGCCAGAGCCCGGACTTGATCCCGATCAAACATCTCTGGAGAGACCTAAAAATAGCTGTGCAGCGACACTCCCCATCCAACCTGACAGAGCTTGAGAGGATCTGCAAAGAAGAATGGGAGAAACTCCCCAAATACAGGTGTGCCAAGCTTGTAGCGTCATACCCAAGAAGACTCAAGGCTGTAATCGCTGCCAAAGGTGCTTCAACTAAGTATTGAGTAAAGAGTCTGAATACTTATGTAAATGTGATATTTCCATAAAAAAACATCTTTGTACTGTGTGTATGTATATATAAACTCAACAAAAAAAGAAACGTCCCTTTTTCAGGACCCTGTCTTTTAAAGATAATTCGTAAAAATCCAAATAACTTCACAGATCTTCATTGTAAAGGGTTTAAACACTGTTTCCCATGCTTGTTCAATGAACCATAAACAATTAATGAACATCTGGGACCTGTTGGATCAGAGGGTGAGAGCTAAGGCCATTTCCCCCAGAAATGTCCGGGAACTTGCAAGTGCCTTGGGGGAAGAGTGGGGTAACATCTCACAGCAAGATCTGGCAAATCTGGTTCAGTCCATGAGGAGGAGATGCACTGCAGTACTTAATGCAGCTGGTGGCCACACCAGATACTGACAGTTACTTTTGACCCCCCCCCCTCCTTTGTTCAGAGACACATTATTCCATTTATGTTAGTCACAAGTCTGTGGAACTTGTTCAGTTTGTCTCAGCTGTTAAGGTGGTATTTACACATGTTAAGTTTGCTGAAAATTAACACAGTTGACAGTGAGGATGTTTCTTTTTTTGCAGAATTTATATAATTTTATTTTTTTACTGACAAATAAAATCAATCAATCATGTCCACCATGATGGCTTTAACAACGATTAAGTCAATCAGTAACTACAGTATAGGAATCAAATGTAGTGGGGATGGGTAAACACTGAGGGGGTGTATGTCTGTGTGATCTGTATCACCTGTCTCTTCCAAGAGGAGGAGGGTCCAGAGTTACTGCTGATGAAGGAGGGGTGTGAGGAGGGTCTGGGTAACCCTGAGGGGACCATGGTCATGGAGGACAACCAGTCTACACCTCCCCCTGAACTCACAGAGGAACCAGCTGAGCAGCACAGGACTACACACAGTCTCACTGAGGTGAGCCCATTGTAAACTACTGTGGTATTAGGGCCCGTATCCACAAAGCCTCTCTGAGTAGGAGTGCTGATCTTGGATTAGTTTTGCATTTTAAATCATAATGAATAAGACTATAWAGACAGGTGAGGACCTGATCCTCGATCAGCACTTTTACTCTGAGACTCTTCGTGGATACGGGCCCAGGTCTTGATTACATTTGTGTGGAACCATGCCTTTGAATTATCAAACRATTAAATAGTATCAAGTGATCAAATCAACTAACATGTTTGCATAGTACTCATAGCAATCCCTCATTACCCAATCAGAAGATGCTCCATAGCAGGGTGCTCATATCAGATTTCTTGATCCAACATCCTCTCACTCTGTATCTCTTACAGTCAGTAGACATGGAGGATGGGAAGCKTGATCTGCTGCTGGTCAAAGAGGAGACAATAGAAGACGGACCAGAGAGCATTGATCTGCTGAGTGGACTAAAGATGGGGGAGCAAGGTAAGGGAGAAATANTACAGTCAGTAGACATGGAGGATGGGAAGCCTGATCTGCTGCTGGTCAAAGAGGAGACAATAGAAGACGGACCAGAGAGCATTGATCTGCTGAGTGGACTAAAGATGGGGGAGCAAGGTAAGGGAGAAATAAATATAGCCTACATACAGTAATAGATCTTCAATGGGAGTAGTGATACACTTGGCTGTTTTTTCTTAATTCATAAAATGAATTCAATACAACTTATGTTTACATACAAAAACACACATTATAATGTATGAACTTCACCAGGTAATTGACTGAAAAAACTCCATATGTAGAGTTCTCTACCATGTTTGTAAAGTATATTTTCTAACCTCTTCCTGCAGGTGGTTGGCTGGAGGCTAATAGAGGAGACTGGGCGACCATCTTGGATTCCCAGACCCAGACGGATGCAGCCAAGGGCCCAGGGGACAACATCACTGAGCAGGCCACAACCAGAGGCGATTTGGTGGAGGTCAGTGGATGGGAAAGTGTCCTCAACGCTGGGCTGGGGGGGGCTCCAGAGTGGCGCAGGCTGTGTTGCAGCCGGCCAAGACGGGGAGACCCATTTGGTCCAGCGTAGTCCCAATTAGGGGAGGGTGTGGCCGGCCGTATTGTCCTTGTCCCATCGCTCTCTAGCGACTCCTGTGGCGGGCCGGGCGCATGGACGCTGACACAGTCGCCAGGTGTACGGTGTTTCCTCCGACACATTGGTGTGGCTGGTTTCCGGGTATGCGGGCATTGTGTCGAGAAGCAGTGCGGCTTGGTTGGGTTGTCTTTCGGAGGACGCACGGCTCTCGACCTTCGCCTCTCCCGAGTCCGTACGGGACTTGCAGCGATGAGACAAGACTGTAACTACCAATTGGATACCARGAAATTGGGGAGAAAAAGGGGTAAAACTACAAAAAAATTGAAAAATAAATAAAATACCAAATCAACACATATATTTTTTTTAAATAAGAAACTCCGATGGCGTCATATTGTTAGGTACTTGAATCACAGTGTTAGGGATGGGCTTGACTGTGGTAAACATTTTGTCATGTTTCTGTGTGTACAGCAAAGAGTTTGTTTTATAGAAATATATATAAACTTTTAAATGCTCTTCTGTTCAATTTGTGTCTACAGTCTGCAGTCCATGAGGACCTGCTGATATCCGGTGTTGCTGGTAGGAGAGACTGGATCTCTGAGGTGACTGGTCACAAACCCTTGCCCCGGATCAGGACACTGGATCAAGAGCCGTCACGGTTCCTTCTTGAGTCGGAACCAGGTGACTTTACTTGAGTCATTTTCCTATTAAAAA